>NW_009695668.1:1645-1845 GCF_000703405.1 Apaloderma vittatum | reverse complement strand
GAGGATATTTCTCATGCTACACTGAAGCCCCATAAAAAGGAAGAGAAGGGTTTTCCTAAAGTTGAAGTTGGGCAACGACCTCAAAGAATCGCCCAACATCCAACTTATCAGGCAGCAATTCTGGGGTGCAGCCACCTTCTTTCCACCCAGATTCTTGGCTGCCCTCCCCAAGATTTCCAGCACCCACATCCCACGCTCTC
>NW_009695668.1:0-1537 GCF_000703405.1 Apaloderma vittatum | reverse complement strand
GGTGACCCCATCGCCATCGAGTGCTCGGCCCCAGCCACCAAGGACAAAATCCACGGCTTCCAGTTCTTGGGCACCAGCGGATGGGCCGTCGAGGTGACGACCCAGAGTCGCACCTACGTCCACCGCTTCAACATCACGGGGCTGCAGGACGGAGGCACCCACACCTGCACCTACACTACCATCAACCGCCTCAAACAGACCTTCCGCTCCCAGGAGAGCAGGCCCATCGTCATCAATGTCAAAGGTAGCACTGGGGTAAAAAAGCTGGCTGAAAATAGCCTTTCTGAAGGTCCTGAAGACCTTGGGAACCTTCACGTTGCTCTTGGGCATTTCAAGGAACATCATTAGCTGGAGAAACCTTCTCATGTGTGGTGGGACACCAAAGTTGGAGGCAAAGAGATTTTTCTGGAGGTTCTCTAGACCTCAATGGCCTTCATGTTGCTTACTTCGTTGGCCAGTGGAGCCTTCTGATGGCACACTTGAGCCTCAAAATTGGGGGGAAATGGGCTTTTTTCATAGAATCATAGAATGGCCTAGGCTGGAAGTGACCTTAGAGATCATTTTTAATCCAACCTCCCTGTCGCCAGGGATGCCTCCTCTTGACTATATCAGTCAACACATGGGGACTGAATGGGAATCGAACCCGTGACCTTAGCGTTGTTAGTGCCATGCTCAACTGACTGAGCTAGCCGGCCCCCTATTTTTGGAGGTCCTGAAGATCTTGGGGACCTTCATGTTGCTCTTGAGGACCTGCGAAAGACCTTACTGACCTGAGGGGCCTTCTAGTAGCACGTTGAGACACCAAATGGGGTGGAAACGGGCTTTTTTGGAGGTCTTGAAGACCTTGGGGACTTTCACATTGCCCTCGGGTGGTTGTGATCTGGCTGGAGCAAAGTTCCCACGGTGTACTGGTGTCCCAAAATGGGACAGAAATTGTCTTTTTCGGAGGTTAGGATGGGCAACTTTGTGCCTCTTGCCCTATGGGGAGGACAGCAGGTGGATCCCCAAGTTGAGGGTCACCGGAAGTAAAGTGGGAGAACTTGGAGAGGTGGAGAAGGTGGCTTTACCTTTTGGGCTCTCTCTCTCTCTCTCTCTCTCTCCAGTATCCCAGTCTCTGTCCATCCCATTGGTGGTCCGCGGTGTGAGCATCCCTGTCTTCTTGATCCTGGGCTTCCTATTGGCCATTTGCCTGTGCCAGAAGAGAAATGGCTGGAGGTGGAGAGGTGAGTGGGGGAGAGGGGGAGCACTTTTTTGCCTTCCCATGTTCTTCCCCCACAGATTTCAGGGCCTATCACCCCCTCTGGGGCCAAGGGGGTTGGGCTTGGGGGCTTCCCATGAGCCCCTGCAGCTGCCTCGGGGGTTGATGGGAGGACCCTTCTTGGCCAGGTAAACCTCGCTTGACAAGGCTCTACGAGGAGGACAATCCAAACATCTACCCCATGGGCGACATCAACAGTGCCGACACTTGACCTTGAAGGTGACCTCAGCCCCTCCCACCGTGGCAGTTGGGGTCAGGGGGGCAGGAGATGACAACCCT
>NW_009695667.1:23696-31162 GCF_000703405.1 Apaloderma vittatum | reverse complement strand
GGCGGGTTCTGTGACGGAAGGCTGCACCAGGGGCTGCTGCCCGAAGGACGTGCTGGGAGGCAGCCACAAGCCTCAGCCTCTCAGCGGCTTTAACCCGACCTGGCAGCCAAGGCCTCCATTTCCCAGGCTCCAGCCCTGCTCATGGTCGAGTTTGCCTCACAAAGCCCAGTCCAGCCTGACAAAGGTTTACACAGGACTAACGAGCATCACCGTCCCCAAGGACATCGCGGGTCACCAAGCTCTGGGAGGGGACGTCTCCTCTCTCGCACGCTCTGAGCTCCAGCAGCCACCATCCCTCCAGCAGCCACTGTCCCTCCAGCAGCCACTGTCCCTCCAGCAGCCACTGTCCCTCCAGCAGCCACCGTCCCTCCACCCGCCACTGTCCCAGCAGCCACCATTCCTCCAGCAGCCACTGTCTGTCCAGCAGCCACTGTTCCTCCAGCAGTCACCGTCCCTCCAGCAGTCACTGTCCCTCCAGCAGCCACTGTCCCTCCAGCAGCCACTGTCCCTCCAGCAGCCACCATTCCTCCAACAGCCACTGTCCGTCCAGCAGCCACCGTTCCTCGAGCAGCCACTGTCCCTCCAGCAGCCACTGTCCCTCCAGCAGTCACCGTCCCTCCAGCAGCCACCATTCCTCCAGCAGCCACTGTCCCTCCAGCAGCCACTGTCCCTTGGCGGCCATGAGGCCGACCCAGCCCCACGTTTCCAAGCTCCTCTTCTCACCTTCCTCAGCTTCTCTTGAATTCCTAGAGGTGAAGCCTAGACCTGTGCAAAAGCTGCTCTGTCCTTCAAAGGTCAAATTTTAAAATGAGGAAGAGGAATTTTTCTTTTTTTTTTTTTTCCTCTTTAGGTCAACCCAGAATGAAACCTTCCTATTTGTCACAGCCAAACAGGTCTTTTTTTTCCTTAAGTGGAGACAAGGAAAACATTTTGTTCTCCCCAAACTAAAACGTTTCTCTGTTTTCAAATGCATGTTTGAAGGCACTTGTGGTCCCCTGCTTTTTTAATTAAAGGCAGGCAAATTTCAAATGGAGAATGTCACAGCATAATAAAAAGTCAAAGCGTTTAATTTCAAGCATATCTTTAACAAAGCCTGCAGATTTCCATCCCGAAAATACTCCTCTTTTTTTTTCTTTTACTTCAAACTTCAGTTCAAGTTGTAAATAATTTCAAAGGAACCAAAATAACTTTTATTTTCCCTAAAAACAAATGTTTCATCTTAATTTCAGTCAGGCTAGCTTAAAGTGATTGGAGCCAGACTCTTCTTGGTGGTGCCCAGTAAAGGGGCAAGAGGCAGGGCCGCAAGCTGAAATACAGGAATTCTCTTTAAATAAATTTTTTTCTTTAAATTTTTTTTTTACTATAAGGGTGGTCGAACTCTGGGGCAGCTTATGGAGCTTCCATCCCAGGATATAATCAGAACCTGACTGGACACAGCCCTGAGCTGCCTCTGGCTGCTCCTGCTTTGAGCAGGGGGTGGGATTAGATGATCTCCAGAGGTGCCTTCCAGCCTCAGCCATCCTCCTCATGTGCGATTTTGTCACCAGCTGGAGGAGGAAGCGCCCCAGCCCTGCGGTCTCTCCTGCCTGGAGATTCCCGGGAAACCTCCACAAGCTGCGGCATCACCAGCCCCATCGAGTTCAAGACTCACGGAGAGCTTCGTGATATTTTCAAGTTCCCATTCATGTGATTTTTGCGAGTGAAAAAAGAAAAAGGAAAAAAAAAAGCATATTTCTTACCCTCATAAATGAAGAGAAAACCTTTAAACTCCTCCTGACCTGTAAGAAGGGGAAAAACAGAAAGCAGATTTGTAAAAGAGGCGTTTAAAAGGAGCAGCTGGTCTGAGCAAGCCGGATCTTCTGCAGACCTTGCATCTCCTGCCTGGATCCTGCTGTGTAAGGGGTAAACTCTGCACAGCTTCCCCCCCAAAATTCAAAATATCCCATGGGGCTTCTTGGGAGTTTGGTAAAAGGTTTAGCTCGTGCTGGATGGGAAAATCTCGGACGCCATTCATCTCCCGGCCCTGTCTCTCCAGATGCAAACACTGTGATGCCCCGGCCACCCTAAAGCCATTTAACACGCGCTCACTTCCAACAAGACTCCTAAAGCCCGTACGGACACGCGTGAGGCGATGCACATGTGCACACGCACGGACAAGCCGCAGCCCTGTGCCCGGGCACCACAGCCACCTCTCGCCTCCAGCAGCTGGAGCCTTGGGAGGGTCTGGGCTCGGTGGCCGGTGCAGCCCCACATCCCCAGTTTGCCCAGCGTCCCCTTGGAGAAAGGGTCTCCGGGACGGCCTCGGTCCCCGGCCCCAGGCACCTCTCGGAGCGGGGGGAGCTCCGCAGCCCGGCCCGAGCATCTCCCGCCGCACCCGGCAGCCGCATCTCAGGCTCGATCGCCCTCCCGTGGCAGATGCCCAAACAGGTTTCTGTCTCTGACTTCCACCAGCGCACGAGAAAACAGCTGGATTTGTGGTAATAACAACAACAGCAGCACTTTTGGACAAGCCAAGAAGTTCTGTGACCGGTTCATACAGGTGGGAAAGCAACTCAGGGTCTCTGGGCTGCTGGCGACCTGCAGGACTGCAGAAAGCGCCCTTCAGCGCAAGCTCTCGTTGCCTAAAAATGAACTTCAAACTGAGGCAAATCAAAGGAAGCTGCTCACACGACAGTCGGTGTCTTGCCAAAAGCGACGCACCGTCCTTTTCTCCCCGTCATGTGAGATTTGGCTCAGTGATTGAAAAACCACGCTCTCAAGTTACCCAAATGCACGCTATTCCAAGCGAGAGGAGCACGTGCAGATACGAGAGAGACTGGTACAGAGCGGAGAAAAAGCTGCTTGAGGAAAAACCCAGCACCAGGAAGGACCTGATCCTGCACAGCCCATTCCCTTGCCTCACTCTCGCCCCCTCCAAATGAGGATTCTGCAGGAGCTGGGCTCAGCACAGGAGAATTCCCTGAGGAATCGCAGTGCTGGAAAACCAGCTCGGTGCAGCGTTCACTTTATGCATCCCAGCATACCCAAAGAAAATGAAGTCCCAGCAAAACCATCTGATGTGGTAAGCAGGGCTGGGCTAACTCCACCCGTCAGGGTGTGCTCAGTGAAATACCTCCGTGACCAGACTGGTGGGTTTGGAAAAAGCAGACTTGCTCCAGGTGCTGAGAGAGCAGCCCGTAGATGGCATGCAGATGCTGTCATGGGCACATGGATGCTCTCAGGTGCTATCAGGCTCCAACTGCCTTGAAATTCAGAGTATGTTTCATATAAAATTGAAGGTAAATGGCAAATATTCACCTTAGCCAGAGATGACCATGCAGACTTTGACAATTAGCTTTGGAGCCATCACGTGTTACAGATCTCCTGGCATCTCTTTCTGTCCCCATGGATCTTCTGTCTGCTTCTCATATAGAAATGTATAATACGTACACAGAAACATAACGCATCCCTAAAGCATCCGTAAGTATCTTATGCATCCAGGACCACAGAGCTGCCCACAACGTGCCATGTGAGGGAGGGATACCCCAGAATCCCACGTAGGTCACATCCAGGACCTACCAGGCTGACTATGTGCGTGGCTACAAGGTGCTGGCGTTTGGCTAGCACCGACGTGTGTCGCTTTCTTTTATGGTGACATCCACTGAATTGAGGAAATATTGTCCCTCAGCACCTCATCCTGCAGGAACCACTCACCCAAAGAGAATAACGGTGTCTGCGTAGGGCTACGCCACTTGGGTTTGTGAGGGCTGGAACCCAAGCGTGTCCAACCACCATGAGACGACCCTGCCTCTCCCAGCAGCTGGGCTGAGGCTTTTTCCTGAGCTGGAGGGATCGCTCTTTGCTGAAACCCAGTGACCAGAGGCAGAGATGTGAGCCCAAGCCTGGAGCAGGTGAAAAATCATCCCTTCTGCATTCACTTTTGGGAACCAGCACAGGTCTCAGGCTCTAATGCAGTTTCAGACATCCTGGAAGCAAGGAGCAGGAGCTGATCCCCCAGCACGAGGAGGAGCATCTGCTGGCTCTGTTCCTAGAGCCCCTGGCACCAGAAACAAGACCTGTACCCGAGGTTTAGGCACAAATCACCTTCACACGTGCAAAGCAAGACGGACTGTTAAACCCCGCACCCTACCACACGCCGAGGCCACCTTTTGCTTTCTCAGGGAATGATGCACTGTATGAAACAGCCCTCCCCTTCCCAGCCAGCCATCCCCAGCTCCCACGCCTCCTCTAGGACCAGATGCTGCTGGATGACGGGCATCCCTGGCTCCCACTCAAAGCAGCACGGAGACGGTGTGCTCAGCCCCTGGCAACATCATTCATCCGGAGGAAGAGTGTAGGGAGATATTTGGTACCTTGCAGCCAATTGTAGGAGAGGTGACACCGAAGGGGGGGTGCTTTCAGCTCCTCTCTCCACCCATCCTCCATAACACTCCCCCTCCCTGTCACCACCACCGCCATCGTCCTCACGCACAAAAGCAGTGCAATTAGCTGACTTAAGAGAGCTGAGGCTTAGCCAGCTGCAAGCAGAAAATAATAATAAAATACCTTGGAGAGGAGGCAGGCGGTGGAGGAAGCAGCAGCAGTGGAAGAATACAAATAACTGCCCTCAGTTCCCACCCACCTCCTTCCGAAATCCCCATCACTGAGCAACGACTGCCGTGAGAAAGGCCAACCTAGATGCATCCCCACACTCCTCCACTGAGAAAGCCGCACACGTCTGCGTCTGGATCGAGGTGCTGGATGCTCTGAGCAGCACAGCTCAGTCGGGAGGAATGCTGAGCTGGGATACCGGCAGGATCTTCTTTGTTCCTCATTAGCCACAAGCGTCGGTGAGTACGGCATCGCCCGGGCTTCCATACCCCTGGGCAATTTAAAACCATCAGGCTCCAGCCTGGGATTCACCTCGATATCTTTCCTTTCTCTTCTGCCCTCCATGACGCCGTCAGGGTTAGCAGAAAGCAGATGACAGCGGCGGGGAGGAGGGAGGGAAGGTGGAGTCTCTTGGAGCCCCAAGCTATCTCCTACGCCTAGGGAAATCAAAAAATGGAGACATGTGTGACAGTGTCATGGGCATTGCCTGCAGCCGGGCGTGGAGGTGAGGACAGAATACGTAACGTGGGTGCTGGGAGACGCCGGGCAGGGAGAGAGCCCTGCAGCGCTCACAGCCGGCTCCGTGCTCCAATTCTCATCTCTGCCAGCGCCTGTAATAAAGACAGATGCTGGATTTACTCAGGCCTCTACGAAGATTCATTCCTTTAAAGCAGATACAGACAGACAGATTTACCTCCCTCCAGAGCACCACCAGCGACACCCTTTGTAAATACAAGCCTCCAAAGGAAGCAGAAAAGGCACTGGCTCTCAGGAGAAATAGGAACGGGTCAAACTGCACCAGGTGCTGATTTTCCTGACACCAGGGGACAGACAGAATAGCCCCGTCCACTTGGGAAATTCCTCTAGGTCCCTTAATCTAAAAGCAGTGTGTCACTGCCCAGTCAGCGCCTGGACGTGTTCACAGTTCAAAGGCTGAGCTCAGGAAGAACATTCAAAACTGTCCTGCAGCAGAGGGGTTAATGCACGTGCCCAACATAGGAGCTGATTTCACTTGAATTTGTTCCATAGAAGACAGGGCCTGACCTTGTCCCCTCAGGCTCGTGTGCCCCTAAGCTCAGCTGCAGCAGCATCGAGCTGAGAACAGCGTTACCTGCTCTCTCTGACCAGAGCTGCTCCTGCAAGGGCCGGTCCGGAGCCCTCAGCCAGGCTTGGTCAGGAGTTGCAGGTGCAGTTCCTGGGACATAAGTGCCAAGGTCTGATTTCTGCTGGCTGGCAGCACAGGAACCTTCTAGGGAAGGCAAACACAAATGGTGTTACGGGCCCCGCGTGCTGCTGGGGTGTGAGACTGAAAACAAGGAGGGGTTTGAACTTCTCCTGCTCGTGCCAGTGCAGGAAAAAGCCCAGACTGGGATAAGCACACCCGCCTTGCCTCCCTTTGAGGTGCTCCGGGTTTTTGGCATCTGCTTCGGTTTACTTACCGGGGAGCAAGGCAGAGATGGGAATTTTTCAGGGGTGTGGAAGGACATTCAACATCCCTGTGAAGGCCTCCTCGCCCTCCTCCATTTGTCCCTGGGTGCAGGGACACGGATGGGGACGGAGCGCAGAGCAGACAGCAGTAGTCAGGAATTTCTCTGTGAACCCAAAGCCATTAACTTCTGCTCAGCCCAGCGA
The DNA here is from genome assembly GCF_000703405.1 of Apaloderma vittatum. Classification (NCBI taxonomy): domain Eukaryota; kingdom Metazoa; phylum Chordata; class Aves; order Trogoniformes; family Trogonidae; genus Apaloderma; species Apaloderma vittatum. The sequence continues at coordinate 24,940 of NW_009695667.1, read as the reverse complement.
AATGGGAACTGGCGCTGCTGCCAAACCACCCTGAAAGCAGCCTGGGAGGAGCATGCTCTTCTCTTTCCTTCCAGACACATTTCATTTCCCTCGGCAGAGGTGTTTCTGTTGAGATTAGTCTCGGAAGAAAGGTAGTAAGCAAAAAAACGAGTGGACATCAGCCCGGTGTTCAGGTTAATGGTTCCCTAGTTGTGATGCTCAGTGCCAACCTCTCTGCATTCCAGCCTGAGCCCTTCCTCGAGGGAACCACTGTGTAGCCAGCCCTCTCTGAGCACCATGGGAACCACAGAAGCCACTTTGCGGATGGAAAATGTGGACGTGAAGGAAGAGTGGCAAGATGAGGACTTCCCCAGGTTTGTTTCCTGCAGAAAAGCCGGAGAGAATCTCATTTATTATTGTAAGAAACCAGCAGGGCGCAGAGTATGCAGGTCCCTCCCGCCAGCCCCAGGGGCAGCAGGAGTCTGAACTCCAATGGGGCAATTCTGGCCAGAGAATAGAGCTTTTGCAGCAAGGCTGCTCTGAATGATTAACAATTTTGAGGAGGCTTCTGGCAACTCTCTGTGAGCACGCCAAGGAGAGGGTAACGAGCTGGGTGTGGAGGACAGGGAGATTAGCCGGGATGGACAGATGCAAACAGCGAGGGAGGGAGGGATGGAATGGAATGATGGATGGATGGATGGATGGATGGAATGCTGGATGGATGGATGGATGGATGGATGGAATGATGGATGGATGGACGGAATGATGGATGGATGGATGGATGGATGGATGGATGGAATTATGGATGGATGGATGGATGGATGGAATGATGGATGGATGGATGGATGGATGGATGGATGGATGGAATGATGGATGGATGGACGGAATGATGGATGAATGGATTCCTTCCCAGTCTGTGAATTAAACAGTGCCTCCCCAAACTGAGAAATGCAACTTTGCCAGGAATTTGCCTGCAAAAGTAAAGTCGTTGGGACGTAATGACCGCTGGCCACTATGTGCAGAATCTAAACAGCTGCAAACCTTGTAAGAAATGATGTGTGGGGGACAGAAGGTGCCAAAGTGGCAGCTGTCACCTTCACAAACACTTTAACTGCATAGAGTGCCAAGAAAAAAAAAAAATCCCCATAATCTCAGTGTGCGCGTAGCTCCCTGCAGCCACCCAAAGGGGGTACCCCCCCTCCTCCCCGCACCAGCGTTGCCCTGTGGGGCACACACAGCACAGCCAACCCCCAGTCTCGCTGCAG
>NW_009695667.1:267-23674 GCF_000703405.1 Apaloderma vittatum | reverse complement strand
TGTCTCGCTCTGTCCCCGCCGCAGCTGAGGCCCTACCCTGGGCAGCCCACAAAGCCCCTGTATTCGCAGACAGTGGCGCAGTGTGTCGTGCGGGTGGGCACGGCATGCTAGAAAGGGTCTCCTGTTTCCCTCAGTGCCGGCGGATGAGCTGGGCTCTGTTTGCCCAGGGTCCAGCTGCGTCGCTGATCTGAGGCCCCCTGTCTGCCGGCCCCGCGCCCAGCTCGTCCTTCCGCTGGCCCCAGAGGTGGGCTCAGCCAAACCCTTGGGTTTCTAGGATGGAATTTTTTTCTTTCTTTCTTCTGAATGTAGAGCTGGACAGAGCTGTGGGCTGATGGACCTCTGCCAACCTAAGGCTCCCCCAGAAAGCTGTGCTGACAAGGGCTAGAACAGAAAGCAGGGCGTAGAATGGAAAGCAGGGTATAGAAAGTGGAGTGCAGAATGGAAAGCATTGATCCAAGGCTCCCCAGAAAATCTGAGGACAAAGCTGGTCTAGCACCTGGACACCTACGCCCTAACGCACACCAGCACCTTGGCGCGGGATCTTGCAGGGCCATGCAAGGAGCAAACTTGCCACAGCCAAGTCTTCAAGGGGCATTTCTTCTGCAGAGCCCTCGGCACCACCGAACACGGGCGTCATCGGGCCTGCCTAGGGAGAGGCAAAGGGATGTGACCGTGGCTGGGTGAGAAGCCAGTGGCAGGGATGAGGCCAGAGACCTACAAACAAGCTCCGCAGCCTGCTGATAGACTGCTGCAAAGGGGTGAAATCAGGAATGATGCAAGTGAAATAAAGCCCAAACAGCCACCAGGCAAATGAAGGAATGCCAGCTGTGTTTAACTGGCATTGCAAATAAATAAATAATTATTTTTAAGACACTTCTCCTAGAAGCGTTAAAATAATAGGGCAGAGGCTGCTGCATGTGGGACAGTAGCTCTCTAGCAGATGATTTGCTGCATAGCTATTTTTGCTTAGCTGTGATTAACCAATCCCAAAAAAAAAAAAAAAAAAAAAAGATATCCTAGACAAAGATCTGGGCTGGGGAAACTGAATTGAGCTGCTCGTTAAGGACACAAGGCGATGTTTCCATCCCTTTCCGAGCAGCTGATCTGCAAGATGAGCAAGCTCCTGCCTTGCTGATGGCAGAGGTGCAGCGCTGAGGCACTGAGCAAGCGGAGAGGAAAGGGTCGGGCTGCTCCCTGAAGGTTCAGCCTCCTGCCAGCCTGTCTCAGCTGTCTGTGAGTGCTGTCCTGCCATGATGCTGTGGCGGGCGGCGTGGCGGATGCGGGAGCATGCTCACTCCATCACGCAGCCATCGGATCGCGGGCGGTGAAGGCTCGGGGCTAGTTGGGGCCCAGGAGAAGGTGCTTCTCGAGGGTCTATCGGGCAGCACGCTGTCAGCAGACAGCAAAACCGTGGCACTCGACCTCCAGAAAACCTGCTTCGTTCAGAAAACTGGGCATCTGGGGCTAGCTGCATTTGGGAAGGAAGATTTACACGAGAGGCTGGGAGGTAGTGATTCGAGCAGCCTTTGGGAAGGTAAGCGAGCCCTTTTCTTCAACCTCTTTTTGGATTGCTTTTTCTTAAACAAATCTGAGCATCAGGGAGCAGGACGCCTGCCTGCAGCACGTACTCGGGTGCAGCTGGGCTTTGACCCCCCCTCCTTCAGTGCTGTATCACCTTTTTGCCAGTCGCTAGCTCACGGATAAACAAGCGGCCAGGCCTTGCTCAGGACGAAAGCAAAGGGGAGGAGGAGAGGCTGGAGGGGGGCAGCAGGATTCTTCTGACTGCTCGGGAATATCGTGGCAGCCCGACAGGGTCGGGGTGCTGCAGGAGCGAGCGAGGAGCGGAGCGCCTTTGATCAGGTCTCCGACTCTCATAAATATACAACAACCAGCTAGGGGAGGATTATCCCTTAATCTAAATATTTATAGGGTTTAATTTGGCTGGTGGCTCTGGTGTCATGGCAGCACGAAGAGAAGCCTTTGTAGGGCAGGGCTGGGCTGCATCCTCCTGTGGTCTCAAAGGCGTCGGTGCCCACCCTCTCCCTCCCCGCCATTGCTGGCTGTAAGGCCAGCAGCTGCTGGACCCCAGCCCCATCCCTGGTTTTGCAGCACTGCCTTAAAAATGAGGGGGTTCCCCCTGCTCTGTTTGACCCCAGGGCTGTCCCAGCACCCAGGATTTTACACCTGAAGGCTTGAGCTCTTCCCCTTGTTGAGAGGGAGCTTCCAGCAAGCGGGCATCGAGATGAGCACGGCTCAGAAGGTCCCTTTGAAACAGATCTTTGACACCATGAGTTTATCATGGGGTTGGTGGGGTTTGGGCATCATGAGCGAGAAGTTTCCAACCCAGCTATTGCCAGGGGACGAGCACAAGTGCCAGCTCAAATTGAGGAGAAAAGTGCCCAGAAAGTGTCCAGCTCAGGGTGGGTAGTGTGCTGTGTCCTCACCTGGGGGCCAGATTCTGACTTCACGTACCCTAATACAGGCCAGGAGCAACTCCAGCAACCTCCAAAGGGTGACAGCCTCATAATGAGAACTGGCATTAGCACCGGTACGGAAAAGCTAACTTCTAAAGGTGGCTGGAGGCAAAGTGATTTGCACCAAGAGGGTGTAGGAGCCGAGCACAAGAAGGTGCAAATGCTGACCTCTGCCATGGAGCCCCAGGAAGGGAGCGGTGGGTCAGCCTTTGGCTCCGAAGTGCCAGAAGTGCAAAGACCTGAGCAGGGTTTGGGTATCACTGTCATTTGCCAAGTGAGGCTGAGGTGAGGTGTGACTCCAGGATTGTCACCCCACCCTAAGGCAACGGCAGATGTTCCCTGGTTCCCTTGGTGAGAAGCCCTAAGGCCTGGCGCTGCCTCTCGAACTTCTGATGGAGATAAAAATGGGGATAATACAGAGAGAATGAGGATGTTATCAGGCTCTTCTGGGGACAGGATTTGTTCTTGTGTCCCTGGCTGGATTTTCCAGCCTCTCAGCTGAACGGGGGAGTAAATGCAGGGATAGATTAGAGGTTACCAGGGATTGCACACCATTCCAGTAAGAAAGCACAGCTGCTGGGTTGCTCCGAGTTGCACGTCCCTCAGAGTGAGCTCACAGGCTAAAGAGAAAGGGCAGAGCACGCACGCAGTTCCATGTTTTCCCTGGTGTCCCCAGTTCTCTCCACTGTCTGCCACGGAGTGACTTTCTCCTAAGCCTCACTTGTTATCTCCTCTCTTCTTACCTCCGCATCTTGCCTTGCCTGCAGGCCTCTCCCAGAAGAGACGGGGATGGAGTCGCTGGGCAGCCCTACAGAGGACGAGAACACATCCTGTAAGTACCAGCCTCTCTTATGTTCAGAGGGAACAAGGCTGGGAGCCTTGCAGTTAGGGCAAAAGTCAATTCCCTTCAGGTATCCACAAAAATTCCCATGTGGGAAAGGAAACCAGCAGAGATTTGAATTTGCTAATCTTTCACAAGAAGCTAGGGGAAGAAATAGGTATTTTGGAAGTGGAGGCACTTTTATCCAGCCATACCTGCAAGCACCCAGTACCTCCCAGTTACAATCCACCACCTTTAGCTTCCAAGACCGTAGCCCAAAACACGCGTAAGGAGAGCACCATGCCTTGCACTAAGGATACAGGACGAGGAAAACCTGTCGGCTATTTTCCTTTTAACTCCAGCTCCCCCGAATACGTTAAATTTTAATGGGGCACATCGTAAGAGGAAGACACTTGTTGCACCTGAAATCAACATTTCCCTGGACCAGAGTGAAGGCTCCATTCTCTCCGATGACTTCTTGGACACACCAGATGACCTGGACATTAATGTGGATGATATTGAAACTCCTGACGAGACAGATTCCCTCGAATTCCTGGGAAATGGGAACGAACTGGAATGGGAAGGTAAAAGGCTGGCTTGGGGTGAATGTCTGCAGGGGCTGGGGCTTTTTTTAGCTTTGTTTTAACCACTTCTGACACTACTCACCACCCATAGCTGAGGACTGACTTGCCCAGCAGTGAAGCACCGTACACACAGCCAAGGCCCTTCTTCCCCACAGCATCTGCCCCACTAGGACCCCAGCTAGAGCCCAGGAGCACCCGTGCTGCTATCTCAGCACTTCCCTCTGGGGATAGTGCGGGCAGAAGTAGTTCAGGCACTTGCAAACACCAGTCTAGCCATAATTCAGTTTAAGGCATAAGGCTATGGACACACATTCCCTTCTAGCCATAGCTGGGCCACCATGCCAGGCTGGAAGGTGCTGCCTGCTTGGCTCTGCCAGTGGAACTGTCACCTGAAGGTTCAAACACCCTGAATAACGTGGTCTTGCCTAGCCTGGCTGGTTTTGACTGAATCAGGCTAAGACAGACTCGTGCAAGCAGCTCTGCTGGCAGATCAGAAGGCAAACGGGTGCAGGCAGCGCCCTGCAGAGACGGCTCTGAAGGAGGGTCCAGCAATAAGTCCAGTCCCCAGCCTGTAACTGCAGGTCCTGTAAGCAGCAGGAGGCATTAAGCTCATTTCTGGTACAATCTGGCAATGGAGCAACATTGCTGAGAACCACAAACTCACACAAACCAAAGCTGCAGATAAAACGGGTCATCCTTGGTCTGTGGTTATTGTCTCAGGCTGCACAGCAGAGCCTCTTCGTACATTATATGAAAAGCAGAAACGTTCGTCCCTTTTCCAGACGACACCCCCGTGGCCACAGCCAAGAACATGCCAGGGGACAGCGCGGACCTGTTTGGGGATGGTGGGACAGAAGACGGGAGCGCTACCAACGGTCGCCTCTGGAGAACCGTCATCATCGGCGAGCAGGAGCACCGCATCGACCTCCAGATGATCAAGCCCTACATGAGAGTGGTGACACACGGAGGTGAGGGAGAGGGAAGCCTAATCCTGGCTTGGGGCATTTCTTTTAACTCATCTTTGTCAAGCTAGAGGGGACGCCATGTCCCATTGTTGTGATGGTCTTTAGGGAAAAATTGCTGTTCGGTTTGCACCACTATGTGGCAGACAAGCACAAAAGCACCCAGCCCCTGTTAAAAAAAAAAAAAAATCAGAGTCACTGCAGCAGCCTTTCAATAAACCAAAGCAGTGATAAAGCTGGCTCTGAGCAAGGCTGAACATAGCCCGACCTTCAGTCCCGGGTACAGGCAGCATCACCAGCGAGGGAGGGACCGCAGGTGCTTAATCCCTCTGCAGCTCGGTGCCTGAGCCCTCTCTGGAGGCACAGCTAAAGTCTAACACGTCCACACGTAGCGACCGTTTTTAAATCTGAGCAAAGCCGAGCAGCGACTCAGGGCAAAGCTCTCGGCTCTGTGCTTTGTCATGCACAAATTGCTTCCCCAAATCCCACACGTGTTACAGCCAAAACCAGGATCAGAGGAAAATCTGCTCCGAAGGAGGCCCATAAGAGAGACGGACACTCACCTCGAGCTGGACAGAGGCACGGAAATCAGCACGGCCCCACATGCAGGCACACATCTCCACTGCTGGTTTTCCTTCAACTCTGGCATCTCCCCCTGCAACATGTTGCTGATGCTGCCTGTGTCTTTCTTCCCCAGGGTACTATGGAGAAGGTCTCAATGCCATCATCGTTTTTGCTGCCTGCTATCTCCCGGACAGTAACCTGGCTGATTACCACTACATCATGGAGAACCTCTTCCTGTAAGTGGCTGGACAGGGTCTGGGAGGGAGGGGAGGGCGAGGAAAGGAAATCGAGCTCTGGGGAAACAGCTTCATTGCACTCATTGCATCAGGAATTTGAGCTGGAAGTAGTTTGAAGCCAGGCCAGCATGCAGCTGCAGACTGGGGCGAGCATCGCTGGGCAGGACCGTCCACGGCATTTGCATCCGAGTCCGATCAGTCAAAGCATTCAAGCACTCAGTGTTAATTATGCCAGTGATGGACTCACACCCAGGCTAGAGAATATGAATACAAAGCTGAACAGCTGGCAGATGCTGGCGGTGCAGGGTGTCCATCAGCACACGCGTTGTGCTAACGGGCATCAGCAACCCCAAGGATTACCCAGAGGCGTTCTGCCAAAGTGTCAGGAGAATCTGAAATCTGTTTCGAGGTCTACAAAAAAGGGGTTTGGAGGCCCTTTGGGATGACACACAGGCACCCGAGGAAACCTCAAAGCCTCATTCTTTCCGTCTCACGTCCCCATTGCTTTTGATTACCACCCAACAGATACGTAATCAGTAGCCTGGAGCTGCTGGTGGCCGAGGACTATATGATCGTGTACCTAAACGGAGCAACACCCCGGAGGAGGATGCCAGGCCTTGGCTGGCTGAAGAAATGCTATCAGATGATAGACAGAAGGTGAGAATCCTGCTGGTGCTGCCTCTTCATCCTTCCGTGCCCTCTTCCCACATCTCTTCCACCGCTTCCTTGCAGCCTTCCCCAGCAACTCAGCCTTCCCCTCTCCCCAGGTTCTGTAATTTCCCTGTCACAGGTTTCTGACTTACTCCAGGCTCCCTTCACCACCTCTTCTCCCTCCCTAAGCACCTTCACAGAGACCAGGCTAACACAGACCCCAAGCAAAGGAAGCCCCTACAGCATCCAGGGTCTGAGCTTAAATAGGGCTCCCAAGGCCATGGGGTGGGCTTTTGCCTGGAGCCACCCAGCTGAGGCTGCTGAGCATCGTAACACCTATCAGTGCCCTGACACCTCACAGGTGAGTTTAAGAGAAGTTACTTCGAACCTGATTTTCTGTCGGTGGCTTTTTCACAGGCTGCGTAAAAACCTCAAAGCATTGATAATCGTGCATCCTTCGTGGTTCATCCGGACAGTGCTGGCTATATCCAGACCCTTCATCAGGTAGATAGAAAAATATTATCCCAAACTTGGCTGGTTTTGGAATGGAAGCTGAATCTCATGAATCAGATCTTAATCTCACCTTCAGCCAGTAGCAACCAAGGTGAGACTGTTCATCATTTGTCGTATGTCTCTCCCATACCTCCAAGAACAGCTCTAGGCGTGGTTTTAGGAGACACTGTGGTGGTCTGGGTCCAGATCAAAGTTTGTCCCAATGGGTAACGCATAAAGACTTAATGGGAAGCACAGGACTCGAGGTACTTTTTCCCCCTCAGCTGCTGGGAGGTGAGGGTCAAAGCAAAATGAGGCGCAGTGCCGTGGCACCTCAACACAACTTTTAGTCATCAGCATATTGGCGCTGGGAGGAGATGGGTGCCCTCAGAGATGCAAAACTCCTCGTTTCCATCAGGAAAATTCAACCTTCCTATTGGGAGAACTTCGAAACAAAACCTCAGGCACTCTCTCTTTCTCTCTCTCTGCCAGCGTGAAGTTTATCAGTAAGATCCAGTATGTTCACAGCCTGGAGGAACTGGAGCAGCTCATCCCCATGGAGCACGTACAGATCCCCGACTGTGTCCTACAGTGAGTACCGGAGGGACCCTGGGCACACATAGCTCTGAGGAGATGCAGGACACAAATCTGATGCAGGAGGATATTGTGCCGAGCTGAAACCTGCATGCTCAAAACCCAGAGCTTGGGGCAAACTTGGTCTTGCTCGTGTACTGGTGCCAAGCAAGAGCTGGCACGCTGCGCTGGTTTGCAGCCTCTGTCACGCTCGAAGCAAACATCACATTTGAGTAAAAGTGACCAGTCCTGAGTGGGTAACATTTTAAAGAAGGTTTCCTCTTTGTTATAGATACGAAGAAGAGAGGATCAAGGCCAGAAAAGAAAGGTAAAATTAATTTAATGGGGGATATAGAGGGTGGGTTCATTTTCTTGGAATGTTGTTGCTTTCTCTCATCATTATTTGTATTATAAGGAGGGAATTTTGTGTTCCTCCAACCCTCATATCCCACACAGTCTACGCTTATTTTCTACTGCTTTTCTCCAAATAACCAAAAACTGCAGGAGGGAGGAGAAGCTTGATTAAAAGGTCATTTCTCCATAGAGCTGTTCCTCTTACTCCGACAAGTGCGCACACCCTGAACAGGCACCACACGTGCTAGCAGAGGTTGTCAGAAATCACCCTTATGCATAAAACCGGCAAATTTCCCTCCATAGGACCACGCAACCTGACCTTAAAGTGGGAGCTAGTGCTTATTTTAAAAGCCACTTCATTCCGCTAGAGCGGCGTAAAGAGGGCCATTAGCTTACAGTTTGATTTGCTTCGTTTCCTAGCCCTGTTCCATCACCGGCGCTTTAGGTCACAAACAAGCAGTAACAATCGGCTCCGCTAAAAGCAAAAGGCAGCCCCGGGCAGAGGCAAGAGCAGCTGGGTCAGCAGGAGAGCGCTGCACTCTGGTGCCACCTCCTCGTGCCGGGGGAGATGCTGGTTTGGGAGGATTTGGCTCCTTAGCTGCCAAAAAAAAGAATCACCCAGCCCCAAGCACTCAGGACCTCCCTCTAGGGCCTAATCTTGAAAGGACGAGGATTCTCTGGGCTGTGCATCATGGGCACTGAGGGTCATTTCTGACCCACAACCTCTGTCCGAGCTCCAGCTGTGTCTCCCTAGGAAAACCCTACTCTTCCACACTGCTCACCTCGAGATGATAGATTTCAAATGCGATTTGTGTTTACAGGGCAGAAGAGAAACAGGACATGGCTGAAGGGGAAAGGTAACTACTCTTTTTTTGCTTATCCTTCACTTACAAACCAGCTTAACCAGTCTTTGGTGAGGAGAATGGCCCCGTTGCTTGGTGGGATCTGCGGGGGAGCCGGGCTCAGGAGAGGTTTGGACCCAACAGGATATATCTAAAGGGTCGGGGAACAGATAAAGCGTCTTCTCTCTCTAACAGCTCCCTGTGCCGTCACTTTTGTGATGTTACTGACCACCACCACCCCGAAGAGATTCCTGGAGCTGCTTTTTACCTCCATAAAGCTAGCGAACCTGCCTGGTCATGGCCCGGAGCCAGAGGCACCAGGGAACATTGTCCTGACATTCAGTGGCAGCATTTGCACGATGGTGCACTGCAGAGAGCCAAAAGCTGCCATCAGGCTCGGCTCGGCTCTGTGGAGAGGCAAGAGACAAGGCTGTAACATTAGCTGGGAAGGAAAATTCTAGGGAGGTTTGGAAGACGGTGTCAAAATCCCATGCCAGGATAATTTGGCCTGCTTTTGGCTCTGCTTCAGAGTCATCTGGCCTCTCTTTTTTCTTTCAGTCTAACCAGCTCCTGAGGGAGAACAGCCCATATTTCTGCTATTCTCTTCCCAGAGAAAAAGGAGCTTTGATCAAAATTGCCAGGGTCCATTGGACGAGCCTGAATCGTTCCAAGAAACAAACGAGACCTGGAGGCTAAAAGAGAGGAGTGATTAGTCTGTGGTGGAGACTCACTTCTCTTTTTTTGCTGCTTCTCTTCCCAGCAGGCCTGTGCCCCCAGTAGAGGATCAAGAAACCAGGTTTGATTCATACTTCGCTCTTTTCTTTGTCTCTGCAACAGATTTCATTTGCATTTGTAACCCCCTGACAGGGAAGGCGAGAGGGAGTCAGACCCAGCACCTCTCCAGGCAGAGCCGCTCCCGGAGCAGAGCAGAGGCGCTCCGCAGCGGCGCTTACGAAACCAAGGAGCTCTCAGCCCTTCCCCTGACACAACCGCTGCAGCTCGTGCCAAAGCACGGACTGGTCACAACTGCAGCCGCTACAGAGGCACTCGAGAAAATCTGCCCCTCGATCCGTTACCTGGCGTTTGCCACGTGGTAAAGGCGTGCACGTGGGAGTCACCGCGGAGCTGCCTTCCTCTGCCCTGCAGTCATTTTTGTCACGGTCCCCTGCACTTGGGAAAAGTCCTTAGAGAAAAAGAAAGCCCATTAAAGCTATGAGTGACATCATCTTTGGCGCTGATGCACTTTTGTAGAGGATGGCATCCAAACATACTCATATTTTTTTGATACAGTGGGACTAACAAAACCTTTTACAACGTGCTTTCTAAAAATAACTCTGTCTTTCTCTTCTTTCCCAGTATGTCATGAATCAAAGTGGAGTGGAATGAATGGAGCAGAAGAATGACGCAGCCTGGCAGTCACCCACGTAAATGACCTTTTGGTATATCGTCGCCATCTTATTCCAACTTCTGTAAGATCACGGAGCCTGCCTGCCCTGCCTCCAAGATGCAAAGTCCTTTAAATTTTTTGAAAACATCTCACTTTAACAAACGAACAAAAACCAAACAAGGAACCACGACAAAACAGAACAAGCCAAGAACAGCACTTTTCAGGAGAGGTTCCAGTGTGTTTCAGTAACGGTCTGTGGAGATCTATTCAGCAGTGCAAAGAGACACTGCGTTTCCTCTTAGTAAATTAAGAGCACCCTGTAGTCCCTTAGTCACCAGCCCAGAAAGAGATATATTTTTTGTTTAAATTCTAATTGCTTCCCTTAACTTGCTGCTGGCCAGCACTGAGACATGTTCCTTCAAACTGCACACCCAGCGTCCTCCATACAGACATTACAACGGCCACTGCCCCAGGGAATAACTAATACAGGCAATGAAAAGGGTGCATTTTGGTCCCTTCTCTTCTCTGTTTCTTTCTGAAAATACCAAGTGCCCACCGGTTGGCCAGGGCACCCCTTCCAGCCTTGACCACCTCAGTGGATTCATTGCCAGTTCCTCTTATCAACTCGCAGCGAACCACTCCTGAGAGTAGTTTTCCTGATTTTTTAAATTCTTTTTTTCCTGATTTGTTCTGTCTGGTTTGTAAGGCACTCTGATAACTTTGAAAGAGAGTCCCACGTGGCGTGGCAGCTTCCGCAGAACCTTCTTAGGAGCATCTTCTCACATCAACACACACCCCTCCCAAAAGGTCTGGTTTTAAGAAGGAGCCTTATGGACAGGAAAGCATTTCACGCCTTGTCTTTGATTTCATGACACTGGACAATCATTCACTGTTAATACCTCCTCCCACGGAGACAAGCTGCTAAATGTTCCCTATTCGGTCCCTATGTGTTGCCTGATCTAGTTGAGAGGTGTCCCTGCCCATGACAGGGATGTTGGATTAAATGATCTCTGAGGTCCCTTCCAGCCTCGGCCAGTCTAGGATTCTATGTTGGAGATTCCCTCCTTGCCATCCCTGGCTAACGAGGGGGTCATCTACAAACGTACCTGCCCGGGAGAGGACCGGAACGCTGCGGGTGGGGAGGTGGGAAGCCGTGTCTGGGTTCAGCTCCTCGGTCAGCCAAGAGATGGAGACGCGATGTTGAAAGTCGTGGTTTGGACTCGGGAGGGTTCTATGAGAAAAGGAGGGAAGAAAATCGAAGAATCAACTCTTTGGTCAAAATCATTTGGAAACTCTCGATCTCACCAGAGCCAGCTTTACACAAACTGCACCAGGTGAAACCCCCCGCAGACAAACGCAGAGGAAGAATTACCTGCACCTCTCACCGCTTAAAGAATATTTCCAGCCTGGCAGCCCCAACCCATGGCTATTGGAAACTGCCACTTCCCATCACTCTGAAATCCCCCAGAGGACAATTCTGGCAAAGCAACATTTTCCTCAGGACAGGGGTGTCTCCTCTCTATACAGAAAGCTTCTTTTTTTTTCCCCCTCTTTCAAGTGAATAAAACTGCTACAGATGGGATCTGTATTTTGCTGAGTGCTCCAAAGGAGCACCAAACGTGCGTTCTGACGTTACTTCTCACTGGATTCATGTTTTTCTCATGCACTTCCCTCACAGATGTGTTCACCAAACAGATCTTGGCATGAAAACCAGAATTGCATCCAGGGCATTAACCCCAGAAGCTGCAGATGGTGAAAACTCCATATTCTGTCTCACCGGCGTGTTCGCAACAAGCACCATCGGCATCCTCAGCTTTCTAGCAATTGCATCATGAGCCAGTTCCTGACAAAGTGAAGTCTGTGCTGTGAGAGAAAACCAGCCCTTTGCAGGGTTTGAGAGTTTAGGTTTTAAGCCAACGATACCTCATCCCATCCCAAGCCCTCTGGACGGCCCCTCGCTTTCGAGACAGAAGCAGCAGTTGGAAATTTCCAAACCTTCACGTTGTTGACCCCCAGGCAGAGCTGGCTGCCCTTTATCACCTGCCGTCTGTCGGATGGACTAAAGGAACCCCCTGAAATTCAGAGAGGACTCTTCCCGTGGAATTAATGTCAGCTCTCCAACTAACTGTGGGCTATAAACAATCACAAACCTTGCAGCGGAAGAGTATGTGGATTCTCCGTCTCCCCTCCATAGCACTGAAACCTAGGTTCTCTTTTTTTCCTTTTGCACTTAGATTAAAAATAAATAAATCACCTGCTATGCTTTCCACAAAAGAGTGCAATGCGGTTGGACGCTGAAAGGGAAGTTTACAAGGGAATATAATGAACAAAATTGATAGAATGTTTGAGGAGTACAACTATAGAAACTTTTTTGCACCTGGAGTTACTAAGCACTTCAGTGAAAACCATTCCCAAAGTGCTGCTGTGATGGAACACGTGGACACGGAAGATAAGAAACCTCAATTCCATTTAGTCTTGGGATCTGGAGCACTAGTCTGCTTCCTCATCCACGGCAGTAGCCATACAGCAGAATGTGGAGGTTGGTTGGGGGTTTTTTTCTTTTCTTTTCTTTTTTTTCCCAAAGAAAAGACACCGTGTCTACGCTTTCAGAAAAACTACAGCATGAGCAAACCTGAAGAGGAAACTTGTTATTTTTTTCAAGTAACTCCTTCCCAGTGAGGTTAAGAGTTCAGCTACCAAAAGAGCAGGTGACCAATTTCATTTCAAGATACACAGGAAGGAATTCTGTTTGAATACAATTTGTAACTTCTTTGAAACAGTTTTTTGAAAAGTGCACTTTCTGACAGAGCACTCTAAGTAGTATGCACTGTATTTTAATTTTTAACAAAGTTTTATGAGTGTATAAATGTTATGTTCCTGGATGGATGGATGGATGGGTGTCTGTGGGTCTTTTCAACGTAGAAAAGAACCTGCAACCTGTAATGGAGAAACTATAATGAAATGTGAAAAAGTGCATTTTTATAGCAACAAAACAGAAAAAAACAAGTGTCATTAACTTCTTTCAGACAGGGATTTTAGATGCTGCTGGAAACCAAAGTAGCTACAAATCAGTGCCCCCCCTTACCAAACGCGGAGCAACAGAGCCAAGTTTGCTGTTGCTAAATCCGATCAACGGGGTGCGACCAACATCCCCAGCAAATGCGCTGCACTCGCTCGTCATTAGGAGCCCGTCATCAATTCGGATCCACCTGGCAGCCGGAGGCGAGAGATCGACGGTTCATTCTCCAGGCCAGCAGAGGCAGGTTATACAATCAACCAGTGGCTTAAACCCGAGGACTTGCCCTTGGGCGAGAGAGGCCCAACAGGAATTGGAGGTGACTGAAGGGTTTGCCAGCCCGGCTCGACATTTCCACTGGGGATGCAGTTTATAAGAGAAATACGCTATACCAGCAAAAAAATAAAAAATAAGCGTTGCTAGGAAAAGTGCATTTACATTAGAACTTTTGCCAGTATATATACGTAATGTTTAAAAAATAAAATGACACAAACTCCTTTTAGCAATACTGCTATACTGGTCCATGTTCCAGATGTACACCAGGCCTTGTTTCTGCTTCATAAAACCATTGCCGAAGGATAAATATTTTGACTTATGAATGCACTGTATTATATCAAACAGCAGGTAATACCACCTACATTTTTCCGGTCTTGGATTCTACTTTTCATGAGATTTTCCTGCTGGGGCATCCATGGCTAGCCACACTTTAGCTGCAGGAAAAACAAGGATTTTACACCCGTGATGGTGTATTCACAAACCCCCGGTGTTCTGACAGTCTCATTTAGGGCTGAATTTCACCGTTCAGCATCGAGTTACAGACTGAGAAATCAGATCCCTTCCTGTGCAGTTGATGACAGACCAGGAGACACTTTCCCATCTCTCTTCAGGACTCACAGGACTTGACTTCGGAGACGCAGGCGCTTGCCCCTGCGTTAGCCAACAACCATCTGATGGT
Source organism: Apaloderma vittatum (assembly GCF_000703405.1). Classification (NCBI taxonomy): domain Eukaryota; kingdom Metazoa; phylum Chordata; class Aves; order Trogoniformes; family Trogonidae; genus Apaloderma; species Apaloderma vittatum. Next base: position 9,764 of record NW_009695667.1, on the reverse strand, counting down.
CGCGGCTGAAACTACTTCATTGTGGCACACGCAGAAACTGCCCAGATTTGGGACCGCCCGGTAGTTTTCATTTCGATTCACAAAGCAAGACCCAGGAAATCAAACTGAGCTGCTGCTGTATATTCACACTGGATAATTAACACAATTTCTTCTGTACAGCATTGGATAATTAATACAATTTCTTCTGTACAGTATGGTGTAAATGTGAGTGGGTATTTAGAGCATACCTCATTGCGACCTTTCCATCAATTTTTTTTTTCCAAAGATGATTTGCTTACAAATGCGCGTACACCCGTACGAGAAAACCTAAGCGGTAAAGGGTTTACAAGTGACACATCCACTGTTTGACATATCTAGGGATGAAAAAAAAAACCAAATGCTGCTGGCAATAAGCTCAGATTGGCCTGACAGCCGGGGAAATGTACAGCCCAGATTGCTATAAATACAAAAGCACATGTTTTCTCTTTTGTATTTCCATATTTACTGGCAGTCAAAAATACAGCATGTTACTGGTAAAGTGAATTTTCAAATTTTCACCATGACCATATAACATGATCTAGCTCCGTTCTTTTTTTTTTTCCTTTGTAGTGGGCCCTTTTAACCCAAATCTACCTGTAAAAAAGTGTGAACTGTCATTTTTCTAAAGTGTTTGTAATTAGGTGGTTTATGCTAGAAGACATAGATTGCTGTTAAGTATGTATGATTATTTTTGCTTTGTATTACTCCATACGAACCTGTGGACATTCAATTAAAACGGGACTAATCCTTAAGCAAAAATGCATCCTCCTCTTTTTTGTCACTATCTTTTCTTTAGGCGTTGGCTCCCTGCAGAAAACACGACGTTTGGATGTTACTCCCTGGAATGAAGCAAGTCAAAGTCCTCCCTGGCCATTACGATACTACAAAATGAACTCGTCGGAATGTTTTTTGATGAAAATAAGTTCTATTCTCCTGATACAGCGTAGGATCTTTCCAAGTTGCCATCAGCATTCTGCTTTAGAAAAGAGGAATGGAAAAATTTCTTCCCTTGGGTTTCTATTAACCTGCACAGAACCACGCCCGTCTCAGGTTTTTTATTTTTACACAGCGTTTTATACTCAATTTGATAACACGCTCGGGAATTAAATTGTAAAAACATACACAAAGCCACTTAAACAGAAGAAAAAAATCCCAAACCCCTATCAATGAGCATTTATAAGAAAATACCCGAGATGTCTCATCTGAGTGGATCTGAGATGGGTTATTAACATATTTCAGTTAAAGAACCGGAAGTATGAATACGTAAAAGTCTAATCCTATAACGAGCATCCTCGCACTCACGCTGTGACACAGCTCACGCGGGAGATGCACATGAGCTCACACGCGTGGGGGGTCATAGGGCTCCGCTCCTGCGGCCTCCAAAGCAGGTTTTTAGCTCTGATTTGATTTTCACCAAAAATCTTCTACCCCGATCATATCAGTACCAACAACGAGGGGTTTTTTCTGCTCATCCTCTCTTTTTCTTTTTGGTTACAAAAGTTTGTGGAAGGAATTGCAATGTTCTACCTTCAATATTAAACTTGCGTGGACAGTAGCGAGGGAGGAACGTGTTGCGCCCGGCAGCGTGCACTGAAATCCTGCTTTTGCTGCACCTCTGAGGTAGGCACGTGGTTTTAGGTTCCAAATGAAACCCTTTGAAAATACTTCAAGCAGCCTCGCACCAAAAGGTCAGTAGCATCAGTGGTGTGTCATGAAGGAATTTGGGCTATACAGACCCCCCCAAAAAAGGTCGACGCTGACAAAAAAACAGGAGATGGAGTCTGGGCCGAGGAATGGCAAAAGGCAGCTCTAAGCACAAAGAAGGGAGTCGATCCAGCAGACCAAGTTCAGAAAGGTCAGGGGGTTAGGATTGCAGCACACCACAAGAAATGGGATTAGTTGCTACCCTGCCAAAGCAACAAAACTTCCCAATCAGAAGATGAGATGTCCTTCCTCAAGAGAAAACATCCTTCACTGTAGCTTTCCACCAGCCACGCTGTGCTCCTGGGTTGCGACTGCTGCAGGTTGATGTTAGTGTTTTCATTTTGCAGTCTCCAAAAGCTCGGAATATGCCCTAGATGAGACTTTGTAAAAGATCGCTGTGGCAAACTGCTGTTTAAAATACAATTTCTCAAAAAAACCCACCCCAGAATCCTGTAAATATACAAAGGTCACATCATTAATTTGAGGGGGTTTGGAAGAAGAGGAGAGACACTTCTCTCCACGGGCCATGGAGTCCAGGTCTACTTCTGCTCCTTTTTTGAGCAACGTGGTGGCACCTGCGGTGAAGAGCAATAGCAGAACGTCAGGTAAACCTTCCAGAAATTCTAATGAAAGTTTAGATGCTATAAAACTCTCCATCAACTGCATGGTTAGTTTTCATGGCTCATTTTGTTTGAATAACGTGCCTGAAACTCACCTGAATTGCGTGTTTGCCTTTACGAATTTCACTTTTACTCTACCATCAGCCTTAATTTTAAAACAGAAAAAAACCCACATCGTAACATCACTGTATAATGTGATTTAAACATCTTTTTAAAAGCTTATCTGTCCTCCAAAACGTAAACCCACTTTCTCCCAGGCCTCACTTTTACAGCTGGATTGAAAAGTCAGCATTTCCCACTCCTCCTCAGTACTGAAACCTCTTCTGTCATAAGAGTTGGGAAATCCATTGCCACCCTAGTGGAAATCCCTTCTCCCACCTGCGTGTTATGTGACTGTTCTCCCCTTTAAAATGAAGGAATATTTAAGAACATGCTAACTACGGCACCGACTCTTCTGAGGCGCTGGCCCTCATCGCTAATCAGAGAGAAACCAAGATTCCCAGCATAAAACAATTAGAATCTTCTCCAAACAATTAACCTCAACACTAGGGCTGAGACTCATCTCACCTCATTGCAGCAATCTAAAAATAAGATACAGGGTCTGAATTAGTCTGAGGTTCCCTCTAGAGCTGATGAAAGAGATGATTTCCCCTGTTTTAGGGCGGGATGAATTACTGGGGTGACACATCTCTCTCCACTGATAAGAGGTGCAGCTAAATATTTCACTTCACACAACACACATATCTTTTTGACTGCTGGTTAAATGAATCACAGCCTAGAGGAGGAAAATGAAGCCATAATGCAAGTGAAAAAGAGAGAAAGCAATAGAACACGCCTGCTTGGTTTTTTTTTTTGCACATGGGAGTTCAGTACTTTGATCATTCAACTTGTCACCTTGGGTTAACTTCTCCGGACATTTGAGAATTTTTGTGTACTTAACCTTTTGTTTCACCATCTGACACGATCAAAAAGCAGCCCGTTTCCCTGGGTAACATAAGACTGGAGATTAGCAAGGCAATGCCAGATGAAGAGCTGAGTTTTGAGAAGGGATTTGAAGCAGGAGAGAAAGCCAACGCATTCCGGCTACAATTCAGTTTAGATTGGCTGTATTTTTTTTAGTCCCTCAGAGAACCGCCGCAATGGAAAACTCAGCCTCTAGATAAAAGGTAATAATGCTCCCGTGAGAGCTGTAAGGGTAAGATTTTATATCGGGAATGGAAAGGAAAGAGAAACTACGGGGAGGGATTGGACAACATTGCTCATACGCGCTCAGAACGTGGCTTTGAGGAAAACGACTCTTGAGAACCCTGGAGCTAAAGACTGACTGGACTCAAGTGTAAAGACATCGACTCCTCCTGATCGTGTAAGGAAGCAGCATCCAAATAAACTTGATTCTGTTCTCAGTGTCCTTCATCCTGCCCCAGACCGCTACAGGCTCCCAAATCCAGATCAGTCCTCACATCACGCAAAGGGCAGTTAGTATTCTTGCACCGGATTACTTCATTTTAACATTTTTTTTATTCTTTGAATGCCCAACCCTTCTAGTCCCTTATTTCTTGTGGTTTGATTGCTATTAGTGCACCACACTGCAGGCAAATACATCAAGGTTCGTGATCAGTAATTCTACTACTGTGAACTGCCTTCTAAATTGCAGTTGTAGCCTCTTGGAAAAGACCACATCCACAAAAATCCATTTGAAGGAGCATTTCTTAAAATCCATTTTAAGAATTTAAAAGCTTTCAACCCTTTCTGTCTGTGTGTTATAACAGTCATTAATTACATAATAAATGCATGTGGGGGGCAGGGGGGCCTGTGGCCTGGGAGGCAGCAAGGGGCAGAGCCAAGGGAAATCTCAAAACCTGAGAGCTGGCTTAGCCCTGCCGACCGCAGACCGGAGCAGCACGGGCAAGGATGAGCTTTTAGCAGCTAAAAAAAAAGTGAAACTTCCCCCTGTTGTCTGTCTATCCAGACTGATTTTGAAAAGTCTGTCAAACACACCTGAAAAACTGTCAGAATATTTTGGAGTGCTGGATGAATCACCACCCGTTGACAGCATAACTGGATTTGCTGATAAAAGCTTCATCACTTATTTCATGCGTTGTCTGTTCTTCATTTTCCAAACCATCTTCAGCTTTTGTTCCCTTCCTCTCACCCATCAGTACATTCTACGTTGGCCAAAAGGTTCAGCTGGGCAGGCAGCAAGTCGAGACTCTCTCTCCTAGAATAAAAAGCAGAGAGTTACAAACGGAGCTTCTATTACTTGTTTTTGGAAAGGCTTCTCGTTTCGTTGCCACTGACCATAGGATTCCCAGCAATGCACAGCCCGGGACTGACTCATTTAACAACATCACGCATCTCCAAGCACATGCCAGTTGTCAAATGACACTAGAAGGGTCTGGCACCTTTTTACAGATGTATCCCTGGAATCGCTGCCATTGCTACCTGGCACCACACAGATACAAAGTAGAAGCATTTCTTGCATAACGATCTTTTTTTGCCTCCATATCCACTAATGCCATGAAACAAATTCCCCACGTAGGCCACTGAAATCTAAGGAGGCTCCTTTCTTGGAGCATTTGTGGTCCACAGCTCCAAAGGGCTCCGATCAGGAAAAGTCTGGGAAGGGCAGCGTGAGGAATGAAACAACTGCAGAATCCGATACTTTGGGAACTGAGAATTTAGAAGAATTTCTTCACCTCTGATCAGACCTCAGTAACGAGCTGGCTGTCTTCAGGCCCCAGTTTTGCCTTCATCTTTGCCCTCTCCTCCTCTCATTCAAGCCCCTTCACTTCTCCGTCCCTCTAGAATATTTTTTCCACCTTGATCCCAAAAGTAACGATAGAGAGAAATGTCTTCATCTGCCTTTTTTTTTTTTTTCAGGCACAGCTGCTTCTCTCCACCCTTCCTTGTCCCAGTTCTCAGAGTGGGACCCACCAGCCGCCCCGTCCCTGCCCGCCCTGCGGTGCCGCAGACCCTCTGCCCAAAACCTTTTTTTTTGCGAGCCACCCCACACGTCACCGGCACGCGGTGCCAGCTCGTTAAGCATTACGCTATTTAAGCTTGTTATTCTACTACCCTCGTTTTCCTTACTGGTCTAGTTACCAGCAGGTCGCAGGGATGTGTTGCTCTGTTGGTGTTCTCCCCCTCATTTTTTGTTTAAAATAAAAGTTGTCAAGACATGAGAAACTTCCAAAGCCTGGGAGAAGGACTCTCGTAGCAACCCCAGCGAACGCAGCGTTCTGGAAAGAATAAATAAACTCACAATTCTCAAAATTCACAAGAGAAAATTCCTCTCATTCCACCAGCCGTCGCCCCCAGCCCCCTCTCTCAGGTCTCCAGCAGAAGGAACCTTGGCATAACCTTGCTCGTACCATAAACAACGTCTTATGATCAGTGACGGATTTAAATTCTGAATTAAAGCTTTAGGAGAAATGAGTCATGTTCTGCAACAGAAAGGTCAGTGAACATGCAGAAACCAAACTATCCCAGGGAAAAGATATCCTGATGGCTCCAGGAATATTAAACTGGCTTCTGCCAGATTTATCTTAGTTTTAACCAAGACGACTAGTATCAAACATTTAGTAAACATTAGTATTCTAAAAATAATGTAAAGAGGGGGAACATTTTCTACCTTTGATCGAAGCACACTGTTGAATGGTATTTGTATTAGTAAAGTGTCACGCAGATAACGTATCTGCAGGATAAACAAGCCCCAAAAAAAGGAAGTTTCAGATGACCAACGCGTAACTCACTGAGAAACGCGGCCAGCACAACCTGCTAAAAAAAGCATTTGTGCACACTTGGCATTTGCATGGTCATATTTTTACAGGTTGGGCGAAGTTTGTTGTCACTGGGAAATGTAACTGTCGCCATTCGTTTCAGACAGTTTGGGGAGCGAGGTTTTTTTTTGTTCGCAGGGGAGCAGACAGCTGAAATGCCAGAGAGCTCCAAACGCAGGCAGGCACACGCCAGCACCGAAAGGAAAAGCGAGTCCGAGACCATTCAGGAACCTGAGAATTTGAGCTATGTGGGTGAACACGACTTCACCGGATGTTTGGTGCGTGAGTACAAACATGGATGATAGAAAAACCCACATCGAGCAGCTTAAAAACAATCTCAGCAGTCAGGCCCAGCGGCCCAGAGGGGCTGCGAAGGAATGGATTAAAAAAATCAGCTTTTACATGGAGAGCTACATGAAAGGATTTGTAACCGTGAGCTTAAAAAACAGAACAGCAAGAAAACACCAACAAAACCACATTCCTTCTGTCCTTCATCCCTCTGGTTTTCAGAAGAAAGAAGAGTTTGAACATTCTTTATAGAGATAGTGAGACTTCACTGCTCTGGAATTCACTGATCCCAAACAACTCAGGCAAATACTTGAGTGTTTGGAACTGCTGCTGCTGCTAGAATTAGTTTTTGTTTGCTCTCTGTACCAGAAACACACAGTTCCTTTTGGTACCTCTTAGGCCAAACACTCATTTTTTCCAACGCAAAACCCTACCTGTTATTTCGGAAGCACACTCGTATTAGTCAATCCGAAAGGGCAGAATGCAACCTTCACGTTCCCAAAAGTTTGGATTCGCCCGACTCCAACGTCAGGAGAACTGGGCCAGAGGTGCTGAGCCCAGCGTCCCCTCCTCGTTTTTACACAGCTCCCGAGCTTCCCAGTTTTTGCCCAGGTCAGATCAAATGTGGCAAAACAAACACTGAAGTAACCCACAGTTTGCTTTCTCAACTAAGACACCGTCCTGGCTCACGGTCAGAAGAGAAGCACAAGGTAGGGCAGGAAGAATTTGAGCCGAGAGCTAATCTTAGGTCAGATTTTCGGTTGGTGTAAATGAGTCTTTGCAAATCGTGCTCTGCTTTGGTGCACAATGACAATTTACAGCAGCTGAGAGGCTGAGGTGGTGACGCCGCCGCCCAGGCTGTGCTCACAGCCCCGGGCAGCAGCTGGAGATCTCACTCCCCTGAGGGTCGTGTCTCGTTCGTGTTCAAGAATTCGAGCTCCAAATTTCTCTGAAGCGATCATTTTATGTAGCTGCCTTGGAAGCGAGGATGAAAGTACAATTCGCAAGTGACGTCTCCAGGATTAGCGTGCTACCGCTGGCCGTAAGTAATAATTCCGGCAGCAACACTCACTGAGATCTACTTGTTAAACACACAGAAAGAAGAACGCATGATAGACTGGAAACGATCATCCCATTCCCATATTTACCAGGCTCTATGTTGAGCCAAATTTATTTTCTTGCCTTCAACATCTTCACTGTAAGACCTAGAACCTTACTCCTCTGACAGTAAATAATCTTCTCTATTCCATATTTATTCATGATCGCTCATCTTATCAAAGCACTGACCCTTGACCTTGTGGCTGAGGAGCATAAAACAGCTTTGTGGGGAGAAGTAACATCTTTTATTAGATCAACAGACCAAGCTGGGGTGAGGCGAGCAAGCTTTTAGGCCATGAAATCCTTCTTGAGACCTGAAATAGAAGCAGAAAAATTCAAGTTAAATACAGCTTGGGTATTCTCAGTAAAACTTAGCGGTGGAGCTGGCAGTGCTGGGTTAACGGCTGGACTCAATGTTTTTTCCCAATCTAAACGATTCTAATGATTCTCTGGCAAACAATTACCCTGGGGAGGATTCTGGGGAATACGCCTCCATAAACACCTTCCTCAAATCCTTGAGGGTTAAATTCTGGGTGTGTGGGTTTTACACTCTCAACAGCTGAAAAGTACTTAAAAAAAACCCAAAACCCTCCCACTCCATTGCATCAATAGCTCCAGACAGGGCAAGCCCCGCACCAGCACTCGGCATCTATGAGCACAAGATCTATCGCGACACAAGAAGCAGCCCCGCAGGCTCCAGAGCTCTAAAGAAAACAGCCAGGACACCACACCCCGCCGTGACTGGGCTTCTTACAACTCCACTGCAAACTGCTGTGGGGCAAGGAATATTTAAGTAAAGCCTTTTAACATTTCCACGGATCGATTTAACAAAAAGGAAGAACATAGGGGCACAATGGTTTGGTTATTTAAGCTCTATTATTTAAAAATGGACACTAGACAGTCCATCTGCAAAAAAAACATTCAGAGCTGTTGCTAACCCTGCCTCCACCTAACATCTCTCAGGACAGCCCTGATTTTAGAAGCACCTGAAGCAATTAAAATTAAACCACAGGTTCCACAGCGTGTACTCGTGGTGAGAGGAATTTACTCGAGGAAGCAGAGCAGCTCGAGTTAACTCACCTTACAAAGCGCTATGTTACATGAGTACACTCTTCAGAAGGAGGCCCTCTGCAAAGCTACTATCATTTTACAACTGTGTCCACTTATAAAGAATAAGCTGCTTGAAAAAGTTCTTCCTAAAGGTTCCAAATGCAATGGTTCGAACGGATCAGGCTCTGAACAGCTTCACTAAAAGGAGTGAAAAAAGAAATATTAAAATTTCTGACAGGGCAGAAGGTTAGAGAATCCACAGAAAAAGTCCTTTTTGTGACATTGCAAATAACCTAATAGGAATTGGGAATAACGAGGAGAAAGAGATCACAAGGGAAAAAAAAAAAAAGAAAAAAGACATTAAATTATACCTTTGCGCCCCTCTGCGTTTTGCCCAGAGCACCCAAAGGAACTGTGACAGGGGGTGACATTTCCACCTGCCGCCATGACTAATTTAGGCAAAGGGAGGACTTGCCAAAAAGCTATTTAGGGCCCGGGGAGGGGGGAGCGGTGAGAAGCAGGTGCAGCGGCAGCGCGCATGATCCTCTCCCGCCGAGGCGACGGCTCCTAATCCCGGCCCCAGCCTATGACAACTCGGGCTCATGATGGGCACAGGTTTTTTGGCCGGGGCGGGGACAGGGCGGGAGGGCTATAAAGGAGAGGGCGAGGGGGCTCTCGCTCAATGAAAGAGTTAAGAGTAGGCACGGGTGGTTTGGGGGGAAGAGAAAAGAGGGGGAAAAGGGGCAGGTGGCGTTTTGCTCCACCAGAAGTCATTCCGGCGTGTCGACGTTTTTTTTGTTTTCTGTTTTTTCCTCCCCACGTTCCCGCTAAGGAGGCGACTCCACGATGAAATACATCATCGGCATCGGAGAGTGAGTTCCCCTTCGGGTTTCACGCTGCTCTCCCGCTCAGCTGTCGCGTGTAAGGGGATCTGAGGCTT
>NW_009695667.1:0-206 GCF_000703405.1 Apaloderma vittatum | reverse complement strand
GATGCAACTTCCCCGACCCCTCACTCGGGGCCCGGCAGGGCAGCCTAACCCCAACTTCCCTTTGCCCGGGCGAAAACAAACTAAAAATACCTCCAGTCAAACTGGAGGTCAGGTGGAGCGAAACTAGGAAAAAGGATGGTTTTGACACTGTTACGCTTTTAACAGCTCCTCTGACGGGCAAAGAGGGAGAAATGCCGCTTCAAATA
>NW_009695666.1:5055-8424 GCF_000703405.1 Apaloderma vittatum | reverse complement strand
GCCACGCTGACGGGCTGCCTCACAGGTCCACTGCAACAACATGTTCGCCAAAGGGGTGAAGATCTTCAAGGAGGTGCAGTGCTACTTCCGCGCCGATGCCAGCGAGTGGGAGCCCAGTGCCGTCTCCTCGGTGCTGGTGCTGGATGACGTGAACCCCAGTGCCCGCTTCGTTACCGTGCCCCTGCTCCACCGCATGGCCAACGCCATCAAGTGCCAGTACTACTTTGCTGATGCCTGGATGATGTTCAGCGAGATCACCTTCCAGTCGGGTACCTGCCGCCACAGGCCCCACAGCGATCAGACCGTCTGGGGGAGATGTTTCAAGGGGGGAGTGGGGCTGTGGGACACCCATTCCCCCAACCTTATGCTTTTCTCCCTTGCCAGATGCAGCCATGTACAACAACTCGGTGGCGCCGCCCAACATGCCTGTGGTCCCCACGACTTACGGTAAGGCATTGAAAAGTACATCTCCATGAGCTAGCTGGGGAAGTGCTTTGGGGAGGGGGTCTCTGCCCCATCCAGTGGTGGAAAGAGGCAGGGACTCTCTCCATGCCCCAGCGTAACCTCTTGCTGTCACCTTCTCCTGCCAGACCCCACACTCAAGGTAGATGACAGCAACACGCGCATCCTGATCGGGTGTCTGGTGGCAATCATCTTCATCCTGGTGGCCATCATTGTCATCATACTGTGGCGGCAGTTCTGGCAGAAGATGCTGGAGAAGGTGGGCAAGCGTGGGGGGGGCTGGCAAGATGTCCCAGGTTGGTGGGTTCATCCCAGGCAGGTTCCTCTGGGAGCTCAGCACAGGGAAAGCAGACTCCATGCTGGGGCTGATGCTCCATTCCCCTCCTCAGGAAGGCTGTGATTTGTATCCATGTCCCAATCAAGGGGATTTAGGTGAGCAGCACAATGAGTATACAACCTGCCTGACTGTCCATCCCTCTGTCCTGAAGCTGGGCTGGAGAAGAGGAGCCCGAGGGAGTCGCACTGCAGCTCCCAGCTAACCAAGGGCAGTCACAGAGTGATGGAGCCAAACTCTTCTCTGTAGAGGCAGACAGTAGAAGCAGGGGGACATGATGGCAAATGCCTTCTCCAGGCAGGCACTGCAGCCCTGAGACAGGGCACCAGAGCGGGGGTCTCAGAGCTATGCGTGGCCAAAGTGCCATGGAGCACCCTGTCCCACCAGTGCTGCAGGGACCCTCTGTGCCAGCTCTCTCCTCCCTTGCCCCTCTCACAGGCGTCACGGAGGATGCTGGATGATGAAATGACTGTCAGCCTCTCCCTGCCCAGCGAATCCAGCATGTTCAACCACAACCACTCCTCCTCCTCCAGCGAGCAGGAGTCCAGCTCCACCTATGACCGCATATTCCCCCTGGGACCCGACTACCAAGAGCCCTCCCGCCTGATCCGCAAGCTGCCTGAGTTCAGCCCAGGGGAGGACACGGGTGAGAGCTGGGACACCCTGTGTGCATCCAGCTTGCTGCAGCTCCCTCTTTCCAGCCCCGGCTTTTGCCCAATCTCCAAACATTTTGGCACAGAGAGGTGGTGGGGAGGTCTCACAAACTCCCACACATCCCACTCAGAGGTCAGACAAATAAGAGCCACAACCGATGTTCATCACCCAGCTGAGCTGTGTTGCCACCACTGTTCTTGGGATGCTGTGGCATCTCTTCCTCAATGATCTGGAGGTCAGGCCCTGATCCCTACTCATCTGGTTCTTGAGGATGGGTTGGTGCATTTGTCGGTGACGGGGACGGAGTGGAGCAGCCTGCGATGCCTGCAGGAGTCCAGCTGTGCTGGGGCAGTGTGGGGGCTCTGGGGAGGATGGGGATGGAGAGGGCGATGGCTGGAGCGTGAGCAGGTGCCAGGCAAGACACCCACAGCAGGGGTCTCCCTGCTGTCCTCCTCCAGGCTGCGGCGGCCCCATGAAGCTGTCCCAGGCCAGTGTCCCTGAGGGCGTCCCCCACTACGCTGAGGCCGACATCGTGAACCTTCAGGGTGTGACGGGAGGAAACACCTACTCAGTACCAGCCCTCACCATGGACCTGCTCTCGGGCAAGGATGTGGCTGTCGAAGAGTTCCCCAGGAAGTTGCTGACCTTCAAGGAGAAGCTGGGAGAAGGCCAGTTTGGGGAGGTGAGTGGGAGCTGGACCTGCTCCAAGCAGGGCTCGGGCAAGGCTCTTCCCAGTTTGCATGGGCCAGGGGAAATCTGTCAGCTGATGGAGGTAGTGGCTGCCCCTTGCCTTGCTCCAGGTTCATCTCTGCGAAGTGGAGGGGATGGAGAAGTTCACAGGCAAGGACTTTGCTTTGGAGGGCTTGGATGTCAGCTCCAACCACCCTGTGCTGGTGGCTGTGAAGATGCTGCGAGCAGATGCCAACAAGAATGCCAGGTATGTGGCCAGAGAGTGCAAATGCCCCAGCATTGCCCCCCACATAGACATACCCCACCCCTAGGAGAGCTGGGATGCTTGAAAAGCATCACCTGCCTCCAGTGGCCAGGCGCTTGGTGCAACTGTGAGCACCATATGCCTGAGCTGTCCAGGGATGCTGGACTGCCAAGATTCAGGGCTCTCGGTCCTTGTTGGTCCTAACCAGCAAGGTTAAGACCAGTGCCCCACCTACACGTTGAGTCCACCCCCCAGCCATGCATGGATCAGTGCTGAGCTCCCCATTATGGTGCCTGTCCCAGGGAAGTGGACCCATGAGCCCTGCACGAGGCTTGGGCAGGCAGGTGGCACGCTGGGCCGGTCCGTGCACACCTCCGTGTCCCTCTGGGTCTTGTCTATCCGATTTGTGTGGTTTCTGTTCCGGAAAGGAATGATTTTCTGAAGGAAATCAAGATCATGTCACGACTGAAGGACCCCAACATCATTCGGCTGCTGGCGGTCTGCATCGCTGATGACCCGCTGTGCATGATCACCGAATACATGGAGAACGGAGACCTCAACCAATTCCTGTCCCGCCAGCAGGCAGAGAGCCCTCTCGCTGGCCAGGCACCCACTGTCAGGTAGTGCCACCCCGCTCTAGGCACTCCGCCTGGCTGTGGGGCACCCCACCTGGGGCTGTGTACCCCCTGGCTGCCACCCTTCGGGCCCCTCAGTTCTCCCTTGTCCCCGGCAGCTACAGCGACCTGCGGTTCATGGCCACCCAGATCGCCTCCGGCATGAAGTACCTCTCCTCCCTCAACTTCGTGCACCGAGACCTGGCCACACGCAACTGCCTGGTGGGGAAGCAGTACACCATCAAGATCGCCGACTTTGGCATGAGCAGGAACCTCTACAGCGGGGACTACTACCGCATCCAGGGGCGGGCGGTGCTCCCCATCCGCTGGATGTCCTGGGAGAGCATCCTCCTGGTATGAGGGGGCCGGGG
>NW_009695666.1:4123-4950 GCF_000703405.1 Apaloderma vittatum | reverse complement strand
TGGGGCTGCTCACAGACTCTCTTCCTCAGGCTAGGGGGCTGTGGGGGGGATGAGGAAATCTGGCCTCCCTGGAGCCCAGCTTTAGGTGAAGCATGCAGAAAGCAGGAGTGGTAGCAGCTTTTCTAGGCAGGATGGGGGGACTAGAGTGATATTTGGTGTCCCAGTGGGATGCTTGACATTTTCTTCTGGCCATGGTCAGACGTGGAAGAGGGAGCAGGGTTACTTTTTCTCTTTTCAGGGGGCTGGGTCCTTACCAAGCCCCAACTCTCAGAGTAGTCACTGTAAGCTGGACCTGGAGCTCACCATGCTCTGGCCTTAGGCAGAGAGCAGGTCTGTGGGATTAAGACCCCCACTCTGGACCCAGATCTGGAAGCTGAAGTAACCAGAAAGAGATCTTGAACCCTGGGCGCACAGGGCTTACAGAGCAAGATGGGGTAATGACCATGCCTGACCCCGCTCTGCTCCCTTTGGGCAGGGCAAGTTCACCTGGACCTGGAGCTCACCATGCTCTGGCCTTAGGCAGAGAGCAGGTCTGTGGGATTAAGACCCCCACTCTGGACCCAGATCTGGAAGCTGAAGTAACCAGAAAGAGATCTTGAACCCTGGGCGCACAGGGCTTACAGAGCAAGATGGGGTAATGCCCATGCCTGACCCCGCTCTGCTCCCTTTGGGCAGGGCAAGTTCACACCAGCCAGTGATGTGTGGGCGTTCGGTGTGACGCTGTGGGAAACCTTCACGCTCTGCCGGGAGCAGCCCTACTCCCAGCTGTCTGACGAGCAAGTTATCGAAAATACTGGCGAGTTTTTTCGGGACCAGGGCCGGCAGGT
>NW_009695666.1:0-4090 GCF_000703405.1 Apaloderma vittatum | reverse complement strand
GATGGGATGGGATGGGATGGGATGGGACAGGCTGTGGGGACACCAGAGACCTGGGGAAAGACTTCAAGGTGACCAGATAGAGAGCTTGTCTGTGGGGGAGTTATAGGACAGGGACTCCTCTGGGAAGGAGTTCTGGTGAAGGGACCAGCATGGCAAGCCTTGCACTTCACATGGCCCAAGGCACTGCTTGGACCACACCACTGCCTGGGCTCACACCACTCCAGCGTTTAACTAGGCTGGGAGATATGAGCAGGTGTCTCCAGCCCATTCAAGGTGCCATCTGGGTATCCACTTGTCCCTAGACATATAGCAGCACAGCCCCCCGCCCCCGTACATGGAGAAATGGAGCTCCCCAGGAGCAATTTGCTTTTTTGTTTTTGTGGCAGTAACTCTCTCCCTTTGTCATCTTTGCCTTTTGTTTTGAAGACCTACCTTCCCCAGCCTATACTTTGCCCTGACTCAGTCTATAAGCTAATGCTCAGCTGCTGGAGACGGGACACTAAAGACCGTCCCTCCTTCCAGGACATCCATCGCCTTCTCCAAGAGTCAGCCAGTGAAGAATGACCTTTTGCTCCCCCCTAGCCTGGTCCCCATCCCTTCCCGTTCCCAGAGGAGCCCCAGACGCAAACCAAAGCCACTTCACACGGACCTAGCGATAAAGCCCGGGCGGTGGGCCTTGTTCTCATTGTACAGTGAAGCCTTAGAAGAAGACACCAAGGGCAGCCAGGAGAGCCATGGCGTGGGACGACTTGGACCTCCCGGTCGCTTGCTGACCTAAGGCCAGGAACAAGGCGGGCTGAGACGAGGGTTATTTATTGACGCAGCGTGTTCTTGGTGACGATGACTGGGACAGAGCACCTTCCCTCTCCCAGTCAGAGAGGAGGAACGTCAGCTGGACTTTCTCCATCAGGAAGCTCCTGGCCCATGTGCAGGAGGCTCCATGGGAAGAGATGTGTGTGGGTACGTGCCCACTGGAGCAGGGACCATCCAGCAGCCACTACCTGCTGGAGGAGGAGCTGGGAATTGCCACTAGCTCACGGCAGGCTGTGTGACTACAGGGCAAAAGCAAAAACTCTCCGGATGTTTTGGGCTTTGGACATGCCACACGGAGGGGCAGGAAGCCCCATCCTTGGCAACCAGACCCCGGTTGCACAGGGAGAAGTTTGATGGCACTCCTGGCTCCTTGCCTGAAGTGGGCAATGTGCTCTGCAGCGGCTTGTCTGTGTCAACCAGGGAGGAGTGGGCATGCCAGCCCTGGTGAGAGGCATACTGAGGGGACCTCCTCTCACCGACCACAGCCACTCCAGAGCTGCTCAGCTGCCCATGAAATGCATTTTGGACACTCTGTGGGTGCTGCATGGCAGCCAGCAGTGGGATATTAACACCTTGCACCTCCAAGGGGAAATCTCTGGGTCCTCCTCTCCTACATTTTCACCTTCCAGGAGAGGAATGCACATAGCAGAGCTTTCACTGGCTGCTGCCTGTTGCCCAAGCCTGCAGCAGCCCATGGACATGGAGCAGCGGGCACCCCAGCTCTCTCTGGCTCCTGGCCTGGGGATTGCAATTCATCCAGAGCACCTGGGCTGGACTCTGATGCCCCAAGCATCCCATGGCAGTCTGGCACCAGTCCTTCCTCTTGGATCCGGCAGCTCCATAAGCAAACTGGGCCGTTGCCAACGATGTGTGTGCCCCAGGAGCTCCATCAGGCTACTCGTTGTGCCCCAAAATTGGATCCTCCTGTGCCTGGACTGGAGGAACTTTGTACTTAGAGGGTATATGGACCCTTCCATACTTCTGTATGTATTAGTTCAGCACCATCAAGTCATGCGTGGCACAGTTTCCAGTATACTATTGCTAAGACATATATATTCAGTAGATGCACCTATATATAGGGGCAAACCCGCTGAAGAGACACTTGCTATGTGAATCTGGTTGCATGGTTTTCCTTGCGGCACTTCAGAAGACATCTCACCTCCTTTGTGGGCATCCCCGGGAGCCTGGCTGGTACCTGCCTGGCCAGGGGGCTCTGGGGCTGCACTGTGTGTCCTGGGTTGCTGTGTGGGGAGAGCTCAGGGGTGTGCACACAGGTAACAGCATAAGAGATGGAAGAATGATGCTCAAGAGACTGGTGGGTTGACCCGTGCCAGTTGCCCATCAACTGAGGTGACAGGGAGGGCACTCTGAGGCTTGGCATCTGTGTCAGGAGATGTCCACAGGCAGGCCCTGAGGTGGGATTGTAGGTCTACTAGAGGGGAGGGTAGGGACAGAAGGCTATGCTCTGCCAAGGGGCCAGCTGGCCTCCCCACACGTGGTCCTGCTAGCTGTGGCAGAGGAGGTCTCATCCCTGCTGAATGTGTAGCTGGTGACTGAACCAGGAGCGAGGATGGGCTTTGTTCATGCTGTGTGAATGGTACCGTCTGCCTCTGCCCTCAGATACCCTCTCCCTGCCCAAGGTGTGTTGTGGCCTCTCTGTGGAGAAGCACGGACAAACTCCGAGATGGTGGAAAATGGAATTCGCTTTATTGCAGGCAGACACACATATTTATACTTCTTAGCAAGAAGCACTATTTGTGGATTACAAACAAGAGACCAGACTATGCAGCCAGGGTTGTTATTAGCTCATGTGCTCCTTCAATCACTCTCTTATCACACAGGGAGAACAGACTTTCCCAGGTCTGTTTTGATCCCATTCACTCCCAGGCACATCTTGTGTACGAGAAGCCTCTTATCCGTCCATTCTCACGGACAAACTCCCAACGTGAGATATATTCAGCTGGTCAGGGTCTCTTTTCATAATTAGAAAGCAAGAGTTATGTACTTGTTTAGAAAAGAGCTCAAGGACAAAAGTCTTAATTCTGCAGCGCAGTGTTGCCGGCACAGCTACCTGTAAAGTGTATCCACACCTCTCCTACCCCTGCCTCAGCAAGCAGGGAGCTGGGAGCACCAGGTGGCTGGGTAGGGCCATGCCTGCCCTATGGGCACCACAGCTACTGCCAAACTGAGCACCTGGGCACTGTGCCCGGGTGCTCTGTACAGGATATGCATGGCCACGGGTTAAATAGTGTGTTAGGGTGCCTGGGGGACAGCCCCACCATGGAGGAAGGTGTGGGGGAACTTGGTGTATCTGTCCCCTGCTCCTGCCACCACACCAGCCCTGCCAAGGAGCATGGCTGCACCTGAGACAACCACTGGGACCTACGCACCCAGACCTCTCTGCGGTAGCAGCACCAGGGAAGCAGTGACCTGACGGCCTTCCTCTTTGGCTGTGAAAACCTCTCTCTGTGGTGAAGGATGGGAGGAAAGACCTTTTTTTCCCCACAGTACGCCTGCCTGCTGCAGCTGCAGAACACAGGGGACTCGCCTCTGAAAGCAAAGAAAGGCAAGGCGAGGCAGGGCAAAGTAAAGTAAGGTAAGGGGACAGGATGTCCTCCAGCTGGAGAAGTGGTCCCGTGTGAACCTCTTGAGGTTCAACAAGGCCAATTGCAAGGTCCTGCACTGGGGTCAGGGCAATCTGCATTATCTATACAGGCTGGGGAATGACAGACAGCAGCCCTGACGAAAAGGACTTAGGGGTACTGGTGGACAAAAAGCTGGATATGAGCCACCAACACATGCTTGCAGCCCAGAAGGCCAGTTGCATCCTGGGCTACATCAAAAGAAGCGTGGCCAGCAGATCGAGAGAGCTGATTCTGCTCCTCTACTCTGCTCTGGTGAGACCTCACCTGCAGTGCTGTGTCCAGCTCTGGGGCCCTCAACACAAGAGGGACATGGACCTGTTGGAGTGGGTCCAGAGGAGGAGGCCCACAAAGACAGCTGGAACACGTCTCCAATGAAAGGCTGAGAGAGTTGGGGTTGTTCATCCTGTAGAAGAGAATTTATAGCGTCCTTTCAGTACTTGAAGGGGGCTACAGGAAAGCTGTTTACAAGAGAATGTAACAGTAGGACTCAGGGCAATGATTTTAGGCTAGAGCAAGGTAGATTTCAATTAGATGTTAGGAAGTTCTTTGCTATGAGGGTGGTGAAACACTGGCACAGGTTGCCCAGAGGGGTCCCTGGAGACTCCATCCCTGGAGGCATTCGAGGTCAGGCT
>NW_009695665.1:0-25220 GCF_000703405.1 Apaloderma vittatum | reverse complement strand
TCATCAAGATCATTGATGAAGATGTTAAACATGAGCGGCCCCAGCACCGAATCCTGAGGGACACCACTCGTGACCTGCCGCCAACTGGATTTAACTCCATTGACCACAACTCTTTGGGCCCGGCCATCCAGCCAGGGTTTCACTCAGCAGAGTATGTGCTCATCCAAGCCATGGGCAGCCAGCTTAGCCATAAGGATGTTGTGAGGGACGGTGTCAAAGGCCTTACTGAAGTCCAGGTAAACTACATCCTCAGTCATCTGTTCACACTCTTTGCATTCAGGGCTTGCTGCAACTCAAACACAGATGAAGGGAACTGTGCAGGGACAGAGCCATGCCCCAGCACCTGATCCAGATCAGGCCCAGCTGGCAAAACACAAAGCAGGGAAGCAGACTATTTTCCTTTCTGTGGTCATACCCTTATAGTCTAAGTAGGGAAAACTAGCAAGCAAGAATCCCTTTATTCCATCATATTCCTAGCAACATGTGTATAAATATATTTAAAAATATATTTATCATTTGAAAATTCAGAAAAAATGGGTGATATGTTTTCTGAGACAATCACCACATGAATGCATTTCACGGACTACAATAAAAGTGAAAGCTAAAGAAAGATGAGTCAACCCCCATTTATTTTTTCAGAAAGCAAGGCTTCAGATCAAGCCCTGGGTGGTCAAAATTACACCAGTCTCTTGCAGTGATAAGCAAATTCTGTTTTCTAGCAAGGGGAAGTATGCTGTCAATGTCACGTGGCAAAACATAAGCAACAAGCACCAGAAACAAGTGTGCAAATAAGCAAGAGGCAAGTCTTTGCTGCCTGGAGCAGTTACAGGGATCAAGGATGGTGTGTTCACTCAGCACATCATCTGCTTAGATCCCTCTATATATAGTCCAGATAGGTTACACAGTTTCTATGCTTTAAATCCAATTATTCTATTTATTACCGTCAGCTCTCTGACAAATCCCTGCACTGAAGTTAAAGTTCATTTAATGCAATTTTGTTTTCTTGAGCAGAAGTGGTTTTCTTCCTCACAATAGATTATTACACTCTGCAAAGCCAATGAGGTAAATACAAGTATCTGCGTACTTCGTCTGTGCAGTCACTGGGGCATGTTTGTTACCATGAGAGAAATACCTATGGGATTCAACAGGGGCACAAGCTCCAGGATTTCTCTCATGCCAATTTGTAGTGAAAGTAGCTCTGTACTCCAGCTCCTCAGTGGATTTTGATGCATTTTTGCCAAAGTAATTAACGGGAGCTTGGCATCTAGCAAGCTTAGAGGAACACAGCCTCATCACAGAGGAACATTTAGCTGTGCTGACCAAAGGGAGGTCACAGGACCACAATCCTCCCTAAACCATGAGAACTTTTTGGGAAAGATAGTGGCTCAAAAGTTGCCTAACATGGCGTAAAGGTAACATGGCTGACCAAACAGTCCTGTCCCATTGGTTACGCCCAGCAAGTTTCAATCTGGCCACCAGTTTGTGTAGCTCTGCTGAACTCAGGTGGCTTCCCTACTCCCATCTTCGTGTTTGGCTTCCACGTGTTTCACCTCCTTGAACTGCTCAATCTCTACTAAGACTGCAGTATCTTCTCCCTCCTTTTCTTCCATCATATCTCCCCTGTCTCACCAGAAGGTGGTAGATAATTGCCAGAGGTCATTAGTATAGGCAGGACACAAATGGGCTTCTTCTCTTTCTATTGCATTTTCATTGCGTTCAACTCAGATACACCCAAAGGAGTTTGAAGTCAAGCTCTAGCTCCCCTGGTGCTTTCCTTCTCTGAGCATAGTTCTGAGATAGGACTGTTCAAAGCCAACCGAATCACCAGCTAGCCCTCTACAGAACCTGCCTCCTTTCACCCCTGCAGCATTCTAGAAGCCTCAATCAAGTCTCCCATGATGCAGGGCATCTTCTCACCAGCAGCTAGGGAGCCCAGATGAGAGCATTGATTCTTCCCTAGACACTCCTTTGAGGCTGATCAACTAATCAGGCAGTGGAAAGCCCTGGGGAAGCTAAGAGCCTTCCTTGGAGGGAAGCCTACCACTTTCTCTCCCCGCAAGCTCCCTAGGCTGTGGCTACAGACAATACAGCAGAGACGGGGGACTGGATTAAAGAGCATGTGTGGATGGACAGGGGTTATTGGACACAACTGTCTAGCTCACAGCATAACTCAGGATCAACTTCTGCAAAACCCACCTCTTTATACTTTAAAGCTGCAGAGACCACAGACCATTCCTTCTGCAACAATACACAGACATAGTTCAGACAAGCCTGAACTGAAATTTAGACCCCATTCTGCAAGCTGCAGGAGTCTAGCTCCTCTCAAGAGACCCATACCACTTCAACATACTGAATAAAGCAATATAGCTACATCTCTGCCACCCACAGAAAAGCTCAGCACTTGTTACCCAGACTACCATTCTGGGGCTGAGAAAGGTTCAGTCCCTCCAACTTACAGCAGAGAGACCCCACAAACACTCCCAAGGTGTCTGGAGAATCAGGGTCTTTATACTCATGCACTGCTATTCACGCCATCCTTAAGAACGCCTAGCTACATACAGTCACCTCCCAAAAGGTGGGAGTGTCCCCTAAGCTACAGGCAAGACTGAGTAAATCACAATCCAAAGTGAATCCAGATACTTGCATCTGCTTAAGAATTGGTGATATTGGAGTTTTTGCTCTACTTTATTATCTTGCACATATACTCACTTGGTCCCTCCCCAGCACTACATTCACTGTGTCTTGACTTCCCTTCCTGCAAGGAGGTCATAGTTGGCCCAAGGAGGCAAATTCAGGTTCGTTTGTGTTCTGCCACTGGTCACAGTCTTGGGCATTACCAGCCAAGGTCTCTGGGTACACCCCAGCATTTACCTCCACACATCTTCCTGACCTCCAAAAAGTGGGATGTGAGGAAGATCTTCCCTCCAACCAGGATTTTCACCACCTTCTTTTTGAAGTCACTTCTTTCCAGTAACTCTTTTTTGAACAGCAGGCTCCTCCTCCTTCCAGACTCCCAGCCCCATGGTTTTCCCCATCTATCTAGTCTATGTGCAGAAGTACAACGCACAACCAGCCTCTATCTCTCTACTAAATGGAGAATGCAACTTTTGTTTATTTAGGGTGTTATAAAAATTTACAGCCAGTCCCAGTCGCAGCTTACAAGTAGCAAGCTTCTGCTTGGGAGTTCAGAAGTGCTGTTTTGGACATACTAACCTGCTACTACTGCTTCTTCTGTCAGGTCCCTCTTGCTGATGCAATCCCATCAACTTTTGCTGACCTCAGTGGCCCCTAACTGAAGGGCTTGTCTGGCCCAAGGGAGAGAAGATGCTTGTGCTGGCTGTTGACAGCAAGTCTGAAGTATGCTGAATTTCAGAAAAAGAAGAGCCAGTCCCATACAGACTTGATTCCTGTTAGCTTCCAGCCAAGTTCGGATGCTTCCTCCCTTTTCCCATCATTTCATTGCAGACAAAGAGACAGGGAACAGACAGAATACCCATGGAGCTGTGTGGAGGCTGACTAACTCTGCCTAGGACTACACCTCAATTCATCCACATATTTGGGCAAAGCCGCTTTTTCTTGGTGCCCAAGAGTCCCTCTGCACTACAGACTGCTTTCAAATAAATGAATATAAATAAAGGTAACTGCATCTACATCAGAAGGGTCACTGCAGAGTAAAGTTGGTGACCAAAACTGCAGAGTAAGGTGCCCAGCACACAGCTCAAATATGTCTGAGAGGTCAATGGTTTCTGGAATAGCTAAGAGGGGAAAAATGCATCCCAGTCAAGAATGCCACAAGAGTCCCATTTTCTTCTCTCTACTAAGCCTGAAGCTTTCACCACAACCGGAGGTATCTTCTCCATATCTGAGTAAGCTCCTGTTCCATAAGCACACTAATGCATGTTCTTGTCTATAATAGAAATAGCCTTGAATTCACAAATGTTCTCTGAAGACTGTGGCCTTGAATTGGAAAAACCCTTCTAGAAAGCACCACAGGCTATAGACATTCTTAGGTGTTACAGTTTGAAAATGTTCACCTTCACCCTGCTGTCAAACCTACCTGCAGTACATGAGCCAACAGCTACTCAGCCTGGTAAGTTGCACTGTGCTCCTGATTAGATTACAAACGGTGAAAACTGACCTCAAACTGGTGCCATTCAGACTCCTACGTGACTGTGCCTTTTACTGATGCCTTCCAAAAGTTCCTTTTTAAAGACAAAGGACAATCCCACAGATCACAGCAAGAACAGAGTCAAAAAGAAAGATAATTAAATGGTCCAAGAATTAATTACTCTATCCTTCAGGAACAAAATATGAATGTAGCTGCATCCCTCTTAATAGAACACTTCTTTTCCAGACTTAGCTGTTAGATTACTGTTACTTCCTCCCCAATGGATGAACAGGGGGAAACTTGTCAGCAGGATTTCAGAAACAAGACTGCACTAATGCCATCTTTTCCAGTAGATACCTACAAATACAGGGTTGTCTGAAAAAGAACACAGAGACTAATGTGCCTCTTAACAAGGTTAAGATGGTAGATTTATTCATTTTAGTACTACTACCACTTCATACATTTTTATGACAGTTTAATGCTAGATGCTATTTTAAGACTAGTTCGTCAGTTGGCATAAACATAGCTTTGCTGAAAGACTCAAGTGTGTTCTCTAGAAGCCAAAGATGAAACAAGATGAAAGAAAACAGTTAATAAAGGAAAAGTTTTAACAATTTTCCTGGGAGTCTCATGTAACCCTGAGCTTATTTTGCCCTTACTCCTATTGGTTTTGCCTGATCTTCCTCAGAATTAGTCTCTGACTTCACTAGCTCTGACAGCTGCACACGAAGTCCCATCTCATCCCACAGCAGGGCCTGCAAAAAGCAATGCAACTGCCTGTCTTCAGATGAAGTTCAGAGCTCCCTCTCCCATCAGTTCTCTGCCATACATATCCTTTGGCTCCTGAACAAAGATTCAGACATCTGGCTCCTAAAGTTAAAAAAGCTGGTCATCCTGTACCAGGTGACTTTGAACACATCAAAGTTGTTTACTGCAACCTGTTCAATTTCTACTCCAAGACATGCAGCCTGGAGTTTATGCTCAGGATCTACACTCCGTAAAACCCAAAATTATAATAGCACTCTACCGTCTTCCTACTTGAACCTGCTTCTCAAAGAGTTTCTAATTTATTATCAAATAGAGTATACATGTGTATTATGTACATCTCTGGCCCTTGATTGGCCACCAGGTGCCCACAAAACTTCTCTATTACTCCCTTTCTCAGCAGGTCAGAGGAAGAAAATAAGATTAAAAAAATAGAAAACATTCACAGGTCAAGATAAAGGCAGTTTAATAAAGAAAAGCAAAGGCCAGACACGGAAGCAAAGCAAAACAAAAGAAAATACTCCCTGTTTCCCATCAGCAGGCAATGTCCATACACATAGCAATTGCTCTAGAAGACAGATGCCTTAGTTCCCCCTCCTTCTCCTCCCTTCTCTTAGCTTTTATTGCTGAGCACAATGCCCTATGATATGGAATCTCTCTTTGGTCAGTTTGGGTCAGCTGTTTGGGCTATATCCCCTCCCAAATTCTTGCCCAACCCAACCTCCTGGTCTTAAGGGAGGGCAGGAGGAGGCAGTCTTGACGCAGTTCCAACACTAATGAGCAATAGCTAAAACAACAGTGTGTGATCAATACCTTTGAGCTACAAATATAAAACAGCACTATCAGGGCTGCTACGGGGAAAGTTAACTCCATCCCAGCCAGACCCAGTAAAATATCTCCAAATGCAGACTCACAAATCTTTCCAAGTGCCTCAGGATACCCCCCTCAATCTCCAGAAAGACTTCCTTTGGACAGACAGCTTCAGTTGGAAAATTAAATAAAATGGGAAGATGATGGGAAGAGGAAGAAAACACGCTGGCTGCCAGTAATTAACATGTATGTCTGGCAAGCTTTTCCCAGTTGCTTGGCAACACAGACAGTCATAGAAAGAGCAAAGGGTAATTGGACAAATGGCTTAACTGTATGCTTCCAGAGCAGTAGTTTTAGGCAGATACAGGAAATCTTTGACATATTCTCACATCTTCACCATCCTGTGCCGGTATTACAGGCCCTAAATTAAATCCAGGGAGACGTCAGGCAACTTCTACTTCATTTGAAGTGAACAGTAGAAAACCAATTGATGAAACTGAGACCTTTACTTTCGTATCACTTTTGCTCTTCCATTTTTTATGCTCATATTAAAAAAAATAAATAAAACAGGACAGGACCTATTTGTTGGTCTAGAGACTGCTCAGTACGTCAGGGTCTGTCTCCGTCTGGCTAAATTTCCTTCCTCTCCAAGACACAGTGCCAAAAGTAAATATTATTGGGCTATCCTGTCCCCTAAACCAGGCCTGAGTTGGTCTGAAAGTTTTCACTGGCATGGGACACAACCATGCTGGGGGGGACACGGACAGCAAAACCATCACACCCCCACAGCAGGCCAAGTGTGGGCCAGTCAACATCCAGGAGCTCCCCAGGCACCACAAGGAATGAGGAGTGCAATGAAGCTGGTGAAGGGCCTGGATAACAAGTCTTATGAAGAGCAACTGAAGGAGCTGGGGCTGTTCAGTTTGAAGAGGAGGCTGAGACCTCATCACTCTCTACAACTGCCTGAAAGGATGTTGCTGGTCTCTTCTCACAGGTAATTAGCAATAGAACAAGAGGGACTGGCTTCGAACTGCAACAGGGTAGGTTTAGACTGGACATTAAGAAAAAAAAATTCACAGAAAGAGTAGTCAGACGTTGGAATAGGCTGCCTAGGCAGGTGGTTGAGTGACCATCCCTGGATGTGTTTAAAGGTTGTTTAGATGTGGTACTGGGGGATGTGGTTTAGGGGTGAATGTTGTAAAGTAGCGTTAATGGTTGGACTCGATGATCCCAATGGTCTTTTCCAATCTGAATGATTCTATGGAACAGGTGAGGAGCATCCCTCCTGAGCTGGGCACTGCGGTCCCAGAGGTAGAATTTGCCAACATTCACAGGGCCACAGCCACAAATTAAACTGAGCAGATTGACTGGCTGGAAGCCAAATGTTTGACAGATTAATGTGTGTTCTAGTGTAGGACAATCTGGTCCAGAGAAATTAAACATGCTTTGCCTGGCTTTCTCTGACAATAACTACCAAGGGATGAACAAATAAGCCAGCTAGCAGTAGAGAAGGTAGCAGTAAGAAACGGGTGTTTTGCTGAAGAAGCAGCAATCTCAGTCAGCCCTGTGCCTGGCTTTCCCACACATCTTTCCCTTTAACTGTAATCCTTCCACTGCAATCCTTCCACTGCAAGGAATCTGTCTTTGCAAAAAAAATAAAAAATAAAAAAAAATTAAATAGTTCTGGCAGCAAAAAATAATATTCAACAGGTCTCCTGGGGGTGTTTTGATAAGGAGAAGAGAGTTGAGTTAAACAGTGGCAACACCTGAATGTCCTTCCTGACTTCATATGGTCCCATTAACTAACAACAACAAAAAAATATTAAAAAAAGCAAAACAATGTCCATATATCACTCTTCAGATAAAACAATTTTGAAACCTGTCACTTACATAGTTCTGTAGGCACAGTGGATATTAATAATTCAATAAAATATTACAGTCATTACTATATTTTGCAATATCACAACAGTGTATTTTAGCATAATTCCTCTTCAAATCTCATTGCAACAGGCATTAATAAATAAAATGCAATTCACTGTATTAAATGTGTTGTTTAAAGGCTAAATATTTCATCAGACCTAATTAATTTTAAAGAATCAGACTAGGACTCTCCTCCCATCCTCCCAGCATCAGGACAAATCTTCAGCTCCACATAGATTCCACATTTAGAAACAAAATTACACATTTCAAAAAGCAAAGCGTAAATTGAATTCAACTGGAACATCTGTGCAGAAGCTCTTAGATTACAACCCCGCGCAGACCGATGGGATAACAGCCTAACAGGCCACAAGTCTCACAACTTGGTTATGCTCTTTATGGAACCCAGGAAAATTAAGATTGGAAAAATACAATAGAATAGTTTACATTTATTGCCAACCTTGAACAGTGGCCAGTGCCTGATTCTCTGCGGGAAGGAGGAAAAAAAAAAGCATCTTAACAAACCTTAGGGGTAAATAGCTATAGACAACAGTGCTTATCCAGTGCTTTTCAGCAGTCAGTCTCAAAGTGCTTTGCAAAGTAGGTCAGCTTCCTCTGAAGAGGAAGGAGAAACTGAGGCACAGCGGGAAACAGTTTGTCAGTGGTTAATGTACAGGCTAAAGGATAACCTCATATATATTTCTCCATCATGCACAAGTAATGTACATGTGAGCTCTACGCCATTGCCTCCAGTGACACACATTACTCCATTTAAGTCGCAACTTAACTTTGGGGTAAAAAAAACAATAACCAAACAAACAAAGGGGAAAAAAAACTACCACCAAAACCTGTCCTTTACGCAAAATGAAAGCATTTGCCAAACTATTTTCTTGGATCAGAAATGGGACCAAGTGATCTAGAGCTGAAGTGCAAACTCCTGTTCCACTCTCAAACACATCAACCTCTCAACTTAAATTGGTGAGTTTCTAACCAGGACAAAGAAGAGGGAGTTTTATTTTAGCTTTTGTCAACCACTATTGCAAAACATGTCACCAACCCCACATTTAAACAGTGAATAAAAACCCCAGAAACATACTTTTCAGTTTGAATTTTTCAGTTCAAAATTTTATACAACAAAAACAAAATCACTCTCTGAAGTAATTGTTATTTTCTGGCCAACTCCAGCAAAGCATGTAAGCATCTGCCCTGCTAACTGACAATCTGATAGCAGCAAGGTAATTCCTGTAATTAAAACAAAGCAACGCAATCTTACTAGCAGGGCCTGCACCAGACACTATAATATCTATTTTTATCCATAGAGCTCACTGCTTTCTGCCAAGAGCATGTAAACACTGTGACCTTTTTTTCACCAACTTTGCACCAAGATATAGCATAGCCCAGATATTCAGAGGGGGCAGTATCTTTAAGTGTGACTTTTTACAGTAAAATAGCAACTTAATAAGGCCAGCATATTTTATACCTTCGAAACTGTGCTGAATTTGCTTTCATACATATTTCATTTTAAATGTTTCATTTCAACTTTTTAAAATAAAAATCTCAGCTTTTATATGAAAAAAAATAAATAATTCCTTAGAAATTGGGGGGATATGTTTATTTGGTTGGTTGGTTGTGTTGTGGGTATTTTTTAAACCAGAATGAGAGTCTATGCGTGGTCCCAAGTCAGAATCTGGGGAGACCTGTCAGGGTAGAGATGAGGGTAAAGGACTAAGCCTAAATTATTTCCCTTCTGTCAACCACTCCTCACACACCCAAAAACACCCAATTGAGCAGGAAGTAATTTGCAGAATTCCATGCACTACATATGCTTGATTCCAGAGAGATGCAACATACAATTCAACATCAGATACAGCTGTGCTACTGAGCAATGTCAGATACGTGACACTGGGAATAGATGGACTTTTGGTCTCATCCAGTACATTGGATCTTACGTTTCTGGGCACATGTCCAAAACCCATTAAACTCAATAGAAAATGCAAAGAAATCACTGGCTTTGAGTCAGATTTTGTATGACACCAGACAAGAACAATCCATCAAGGAGAAGAGTTAACGAGAACTTGCTCTAATAAATGTACCACCTTTACTTCACTGTCTATTTGTGCTTTAAGTCCTTCAGCCTCAAGATTAGCTCTTGAGGAGCCTTAACTCCTGAGCCACAGCCCAGATGACTTCTCTAGGCTTTCACGAAGACCCCATAAAGTACTGGCTGCACTTCTCAGATGAGCCAGTAGGACTTGATCTAGTGCAGAACCTAAACCCAGGACCAGTGAAGGACCAGCACAGCACAGCTAGAGATCGTCACTGCAAACATAAGAACTTGGAAAAGCAATTCAGACCTCAGGCAATGAGCAAAGCAGGAAGACCACAAACCACAAACCGGGCTGGTCTCCACCAAAGCAGTAAAGAAGTCTCATTTTTGTTTGACATGCTTTTTGGACACTGCTTGGGGGAACTTTAAAATTGAAGCCCTCATCATGGTTAAAAGCTACTTCTGAAGAACCATATTCCTGGATTTCTCAAATCCCTTTCAGGAGACAACCCTCTGCTTCACCACACAGCTCAATGGCTTGTGACACTTGGTAATTTATGGTAGCATTAACGCTTTTCTGGTTGCTGTCTGTTATGAAACACAGCCATGCAGATGGAAGAGGTTTTCAAATTCCATCTTGTCCAAGCCCACCAGCAGCCAGAGAAGACACACAGGCCTGTCATTTTACTGACACTCCATCAATGTATCACCACCAACTTTGAAGATACTATTGTTGTCCTACTCCAGCACCAGGATGACGAAAAATAAGCCCTTGAAATAAGCCCTGCTGTTCTGACAGAAGTCATCACTTCATCTAAATAGGGTCCTCATGAAGGTAAGCAGTTTTTACAATACCAGGGATTTAAAACAAACACAGCAGTTTCATTAAAGAGAGAGTAAAAAAGAAACCAAAGGGTTCCAGTGACAAGTTATTCCAAGCAGAAGCACAAAGATCCAGAACAGCATTTGCTATCTGGCAAAGGGATCACTCACAGCACTTGGGCTGTCTGGCCAAGTCTGTGTACTATTTATCTACACAGCCAAAAAAAAAAAAAAAAAGTAATTTCTTCACGGCTGATATGCAGAAGGATCTGCAATCCCAGCTCAAGGCTCCATCACGGCGCAATTTTTAAAAGTCTGTTTTGCTAGTTTATTACAAACTATTCCTTCCCTGCAACCTCCATTCAGGAAGTTGGTTGTGAGCTCTGAAAACAACAGCCCCTCATAAGCAGTGAAGAAATTTAGCAGAGCCCTGCTCTGGCAGGGGGGCTGGACTAGATGATCTTTTGAGATCCCTTCCAACTCCTAATATCCTGTGAATCTGTGAGAGCACACTGTTTTCTGAATCACTTGGAAAGATACTTGTATACTAGCAATGCACACCCTTCTCTTCTCCCAGAACCAGCACACTAGCATTTACAATATATTTTCACGCTGAGATTTTCATTAGAAATTTTCCAAAAGAGCAGAGATTTGGCAAGTCCAATTTCGTAATTCTCACCCTCAAGTGTCCAAATTTCTGGTAGCTAATGAACATCAATGCCTGTATTGCTAACGTCTGCAACACAGGCACGTACTAGTGCACTCCAGCAAATTTACACTTGAACATACAAGTTGCCCACCAATACAAGAGAGGGAGAGAGAAACTTGTCCACACTGTGGCAATACCTCAATCCTCCTCCCTCAAACTGCAGACTTAGTAATGTTTCCCACAATCAGGCAACTCATTTCCACTGTCTCAAACTCAAGACAATGGGAAAGAAAACCCAAGAAGAATGGGGAAAAAAATAAAAAAATAAATAAGAAAATTAAATAAATAAAAACCAAGGGCACAAGGCCAAGGAGGTACATAAAGACCCACAGTGGTAAAACTATGGCTGCAGACAGAAACATTCACATTAGGTTTCTGTTCACACTAATATAAATCAAGCTCTACTGAAGCAACATCGGCATGAAACCACCATAAACCAAAGTGAATTCTGGACCATGAACATCAGCTGAACAGTATCCCCTTGAAAGCGTAATATATATTTACTGATATCCTTCCTCTCCCTTCAGTTAATGGCAGGGCAGACCATTTAACCAGTAGTCTAAAGCTTTACCTGGTATGACAGCAATTTATGCACCCTGGCAGGTGAGAATGACCCATTCAACTCTATTGACCTAAAAAATGCTGCCTCCTGACAGCATTTCTCTGCCCAGTTCTTGTCTGAGACAACTCCAAATATCAGCCAGCCATGACACATCTAACCTGAATTGGCCATGTCCACACACTTCCACATTGACTCTAAATAATCGTTTTTTTCTCCTTTCTCTCCCAGTGGGGGTTACACTTAGCCTCAAAGCAGCATAGCATCAAAATACTCCTTAGATTCCCAGTAGCTGTGAGTGCCTTGTTTGGTTTTTTTACCTTCAGGTGCTAATCTCTTACATTAGGTTCATTCTCTGTCCCTGCCCTGGGCAGGAGCTGCCACAGCAGAAAGAAAATGAATCACTACAAGTCAAGCACAAGCCTGCCTCTGGAGGGAGAGCATTTAAATAAAGAATGAACCTGATATAGCTACCAGCTTCCCTGTAGCCAGCACTGTCTGTCAGTGTGAATTCACCGCAAGGGACTATCTTGCAGAGGCCCACATTCAGGAAGGAGAAAATCAGCAAAAACTGACCAGTGTGCCACACAGAGACTAGCACAGGCTGGTGTCAAAAAGACAGTAAGGCCACACCTTCTCCATCACAACCGGTCATCTGTGGTCTGCAGGAACAGGCTGACAGGGTATGCCCATACTGTCTCCTTTTCAGGGCGTTCAAATTCCATTCATGAAAGCAAAAAACAAACATCAAGGTTATGTCACCTATATTATATACAGTATCCTTTAAGAACACAACATGTGTGCAAGGTGTTGTACATACATCTGCATGCTGCAGGAAAGCCTTTCTTCTTCCCAAATGTTTACCATTAAGCACAGTTTTCTACTTATCTCTAAAAATCCTAGAGCCAAAGGCATTTTCTGGAAAAATGCTTTTAGTTCAGGACAGAAAAGGTTGCAAGGACAGACTCCAACTAATTGCCAGTTCCTTTCCACTCTCCTACAGTTCCTTCCCGTTTCACAATCAGTTATATCTGCAAAGCAAAACTGAGCCCAGGGAGGACATATGCTTTATGAGAGCTCCAAATTCAGCACATGAAAAACCACATTCAACCTAAGGAACTTGGTGCATAACTGAGGGCTGCCAAGATCCAACCACACCGGGCACAGAAAAAAACCCCTCACAGTCTTATACCAGAGGCTGTATGAGTCATTGCCACTGCCCAAGACCATAGCAAGGGAAGGAGAAGGAAGGGAGCTGCAATCCTGCTTTTAAAGAGATTAGAACACACAAGCTACAGCATGAGGGGATTGGAGGAAAAGCAGACAGAATAAGACTATGGCCCCAAATCACCTCTGGGTTACATGGTACTCAAATTTTTAGTTAGTTAAATAGTCCTATACCTAGTTCAATAGTTATTAGGTCACATATCCTTATACGCACACACATAAGCAAGCTATCTTCTACATTTGTAAACCACATTTTTTTTATAAGCACACAGTCATTGAAATGAGATTTTAAAAGATGTAAAACGCCCAGGAAGCCCCCGCCATGCTGTCCTTTCTAACCCTCCTCTCAGGTGCCCTTTCGATAAGCACAGGATCAGCAAGTTTTGTACTGATAAACCTGTTAGCTACCAAGGGCAATAAATGTTACAGGGAACTCTCACAGGTAAGAATGCACGGCATTAGACAAGGTGTTTCCCCGTGAACTGTGAAACAGAAACAACAAGACTGTACACTTTCACACACACATCACCACTTCCATGTACTCACATGTTCCATGGATCAGCTCTTGCCCCTCACCCTTGTCTCCACTAGAATGAGCACACAAAGAAATCTCTGCAGCTCATTCAGGCCCCAGTGTGAAAACAGCCTCCATTAGTCAGTGACTTTTAAGACTGTTAACCTTTGTCTTTGCAGAAGATGACAATCTCCCATTTTACAGAAAACATAGCATTCTCAAACGATCCAGTATTTTATTTTACCATCTAATATTTGATCTCATTCTTCAGTGCTGGAGTTAGACCTGCCCCTTTCATTTTTCTGAGTTTTCAGTAAGATACCTTCTCCCCAATCCAGTTTCCTGCCTGTTTTCAGTAGCACTACAGGAAGCACAAATAAAATAAAAAAAAATAAATAAAGCAAACAGAAAGCTAAAAGCCACCAGAACAAAACCTCAGCACAACTCAGAAAGACAGGCTTTGTTACTTGTAACATGTGAGGTAGGAACAAGTAATGAAGATAATCTTTAATTAATTAAAAGCAAGAGAGGGTATAATTGAGCCTGCAACAAAGAGATGCAGTGCAAGCAAACTGAGAATGCTACGCTGCCAGCGATGTTGCCTTTTGATTAAAGGAATAGAGTTCCCAGGCAGGCTGGCAAAAAACAACAGTGAACAATATCAATTAAGTAAATTAAGGCCTCAGTGCTGGTGCTGTAGGTGTGTTTTAGGTTGCCTTCAAAAAGAAACAATGCTTCATCTTTGGATGCAACAGATCATGCTGTCTCTGAGTTAGCATGGAAGGGATAACTTCAGAATCTGTTGACCAATTTGAAATTAATTCAACAGGGAAAAAAGGGCACACATACTGAGTTCCTCTAAGCCTAACTGTGTGAAGAAGCAGGTCCCAAACAGCATCTGGCCTGAACCATAAGCCACCCAGTGTCCATTCTCATAGCCGGCAGGGCTTCAACTGGTCAAGGTATCGACTACAGTCTTCCAGCATACCTGTAATGCTCAGCAAGTACACCACGTGCCACTATTTATTCCTCAAATGGACAGCAGAATGAGGAATCATGACAGAGATGAAAGAAAATACAGAAGAGTCCTGGAAAAGCAACTAGTTAGGTGATAAGCGATGGCTAACTTCCGTTGCTTAGCAAAATGACCAGGGATTTTACTCATTTTCTGGGCCTTCAGAGAGCAGACAGCTCTCACAGGCCAGATAACTAAGTGTTCAGTGCAGCTACTGGGGCAGAGCCTCAGAAACACTTAGTAGAAATAATATGATGGGGTGCCCTGGCTCAGCTTCTCCCTGCCATATTCCACATCCCACACTCTTCCAAAAGACCTTCTTATTAAGGCTCAGCTACCCAGAAAAGTCTGGCTTTTTTTTTTCCGCCTCGATTGTACCTCTCTAACACCTGATATGGACACTGACTGCATGGGCCTTTGTCCTGGTCGTGCTCCAAGAGCTGACTAAGCACATTTGGACAGAGATTCTCTCAACCAGCATGGCTATCACATTGGTATGCAATTTCACCACCTCATAGGCAGGCCTTTTTACAGGCCAGACGGTAAACGTGGTTTTCAGAGGTCTCCTGCCTGATATGCAGATTTGCCTGTCTGCCTCTCCCACCACACACTGTGAGCAAGGCTTCCCGTGCACAAGGTCGCCATGCTCCTCTACACGCAAGCTCACCAACCTTGTGTCTTGCATCAGACTTTTTCGACACCCATGCCAGCCCAGGCCTCTTAAAAGAGGGTAAGAAAAAGATTCAATTGCCCTGGCTCACTCAGGAGTCCCCTACCCACACATGGTGTGGGGCAAAGACTTCTCCCCTTGGATCAAATACAAAGGGTGAGGAAGCCACCTTAATGATTCCAAAAGCTAAGGAGACCCTCAAACTTTGCATCCTACCATGTTACCGCATGACAAGATTGCACAAACAAGTGCACACAGATCTACGTGTGCCTAATTTATTCCAATCCATTACAAACAAGCCACATAATTCAGAGCCAGCTCCCAACCTCCTCAGTAGACAGATGTGACGCCTCTCCTGTCTCTGTACTTCCAACGGAAGTCAAAATTCATGGCTCCCGCAGTCTCGCCATGTCAATTCTCATCCAGCTCAAAAAAGAGCTACGATTTGAAATAACTCAATCTGGGAAGTCATATTAGTAAAGGGATCAGAACAGTGGACAAAGATGCTCTTAAATAACTTTCAGCCAGAATTTTGCAGTGCTTTAACTAGATCAATCTGTTAATGATTTTAGCTGAGCACCATCCACTCTTCTATTATTAATGAGAGTTCTGTTCTTCCCCCTCTTAGCTCCTCTTCTCACTTCTTTTTCCTTTATTTCACGCAGTCTCTTCTAAAAAGAAAATACACCCAGAATTTGAGCCATGGCAGATGAAGTAAACTAAGTCCTTTGTCATTAAGGAGCCATATCAATAAGGGACAGGAGTCAGAAAACTTGCCTTCCGACTTCAGCTTTGAGTAGCAGCACAACCCAGAACAGAACCCTCCTCTCTTTCATGCTTCATTTTCCCCCCCAAAAAAACCAAAACCAGCCAAACAAAAGAGACTAATAAGACTTATACTACTGACCCTCCTTTTAGTTGAAATATAGAGCTGAAGTAGGCAGCATAAGAGCTTTGTAAGTAGAGTCATTTGTGCTCTATAAGCACAAAATTGGCAGGGTTTTCTGGTAAAGACAAGAAACCTACAACAAAGAAACACCCACAAATACACAGTCATTCATCCTATGCACACCATCTTCTACAGAAAGTAATTTCCTCTCACCAATTTTCTGACAGAGACAAGTAAGGACTGCAGACAGGCAGCCCTGTTTGCCTGAACCTGATGGTATTGATCACAGCTGGTGGGGATTTTCCAGTCAGGCACAAACCACAGGGAAAGGCTAACCAACTACAGCTACCACCCCTCCCTCCCTCCACCCATGAAGTCCTAAAGCACTTTTGGCTAAATAATCATGTTTTATAAATTCCCTTTCACCCAGCAGCTTCTGCAAATACCCACCCATTTTAAGCCTCAGCAACAGCCCTGTATGTGAGTTAACTCTTCCTTGTAGAGAGGGAAGCCGAAGCATGGGACAATGCACACCCTCATTAGGTACAATGGCACGTCCAAAACTCATGCATGCACAGCCTGCTCTCCTCTGGCTCCCCAAGGAAGCTCATCTGAACTTAATCTATGCTTCCCTCTCTGCCTTGAAAGTCAACAGAGCTCTGTGCTCAAACTTTCTGCTCCACTAGCCCTCACTGGAGTCCTCTACCAACTTCCCGAAAGGGGCTCAAAGAATTTCCAGAGCATATGAGCAGCATCAGTCCACTATGCGCACATGTTATAGACTAGCGTAGTGTCTGAAGCAGTGTCAAAGCAACTGCTTTTAGAATCCCAAGGCCTTTAGCACATCACTGACCTAAGTCATTTGTGGTAGCTCAGTCCTATTTTTTCTAAGTCCCAAGCATATATTTTAGTACCAAGGTCACTAGTAAGTGCAACCGCTTTTCCCAGGAAGAAATGTTATGTTGTCCCACCATTCAGTAGCCCCACACTCACAAGAAAGAAAAGGAGAGAGGAACAGAAATGCTAAGACTTGTGTAACATCTTCAAGTTGGTCAAAATATTACGGAGTCCCATGTGGCAGGAATTGTCAGGACAAGTATATCCCTTACAGATCAGGCACCAAGGAGAGAGGCAACGAAGCACAACTCCCCTGCCCTCACCTACCAGCTCTAATTGGCATAGGAGAGGCAGAAGATCAGGAGCAAAGTGGGTCTATCAACAGCTATCCTCAAGGGCTAGTCCCAGAGACAAAACGGGGCACTGCAGTTGAGGAGATGAAGAGTACACGCACACTGCTTCAGTAAGGAGCAGTCAGGATTCAGATTGTTGTTTCCTGACACTGTAAAGCTTAACATCGCTTCTCCCAACCCAGTGGCACAGCTAGCAGCTGCTGGAGCGCTGCTGGTGGTTTTACAGGCACATGACTCAGGCTGGAGGGGACTGAGGCAGCACTGGGATTCCCATCTTCAGGAAAAAGCCTGGCAGCAATTAGAGATGACACAAAAGGGAGGTAGTACGAGGTGCCACTGGGGATGAAATGCTTTACCACAGCCGAGTCATGCTACGACTATTTTCTTCTCTCGCAGAGGAAACTCCAGACAGCAGGAGTTTCACAGAGTCAATGACTCCAAGAGGGTTTTCATATCAGTATTTCAGCAGCGTCTGTCTTTCCACCGAGCATTTCCCAGGCCCCAATTCCCCTCCCCATCCATTGCAGTACTTTCCTTCCTTTAGCAAATGCCCACGCTCCCTCTAGCGCCCAGCTCTGCTTTTCACACACCAGCAACACGGCACCCTTTCCTACAGCCTGCACCCCAGGGTGTCCAAATCACACTGGAGCTAATTAAAAGTGATGCTATTCTGGGCACACAGGCCCTGTAGTGCCTTGCAGATCTGTCTGGCTAGCATTTGTGTCGCATATCAGAATATGAAGGGGAGAAAACATTGTGACAAACTCGGCATCACGGACCCTTGAACAACAGAGCTTTGCCACTCATTTCAGTGAGGGGGCAATCAGTTCTCCTTCAGGACTGAAAGGGAGGAAAAAAAAAAAAAGAGAGGTCTGATTATTCAACATCATTCTTCTCCAATTTTTATAGTATGCTGCGACTCACTTGCAATTGCTCTTGTGGGAAACTTTACCCTTCCAGGTATCTGCTGGGAATACAGCACAGCAGAGGGAACAGTCCAGAAGGTTCCTGGAACGTGTGGATGATAACTTCCTCACACAGCAGGGAAGGTGCCCTGCTGGACCTTCTGTTTGTGAACAGAGAAGGTCTAGTGGAAGATGTGGCAGCTGGAAGCTGTCTAGGGACCAGCAATCATGAAATTACCAAGTTCTCTATATTCTCAGAAATGCTAGGAAGAGTGTCAGCAAACCTGCCATTTGGGACTTCTGAAGAGCAGACTTCGATCTGTTTAGTAAGTTACTCAGTAAAATCCCTTGGGAATTGGTTTTGAAGGGTATAGGAGCCCAGGAAGGCTGGACACTACTTAGGGAGTAAAACCTGAAGGCACAGGAGCAGGCCATCCCTCCACGCCTTAAGACAAGCCAGCAGCATAGAAGACCAGCCTGGCTGAATAGGGACATATTGCTGAAGATCAGCGGAAAAAAAGAGAGTTTATGGCCTACGGAAAAGAGGGCAGGCCACTCATAGTGAGTATAAGGATAATGTCAAGTTATATAGGGAGATTTTTAGAAGGTCCAAGGCTCAGCTGGAAATTAATCTGGCTTTAAAAGTAAAGAGGGACACTGAGGTGCTGAAGAGGGTACAGAAGCGGCTGCCAAGCTAGTAAAGGACTTAGAAAATAAGTCTTATGAGGAAAGGCTGAGGGATCTGGGGCTGTTTAGCCTAGAGAAGAGGAGATTAAGGGGAGACCTCATTGCTCTCTACAGCTACCTGAAAGAAGACTGTAGAGAGTCAGGAGTTGGTCTGTTCTCCCTAGTGAAGAGTGATAGCATGAGGAGAAATGGATTTAAATTGCACCAGGAGAGGTTCGGGTTAGATATTAGGAAGAATTTGTATACTGAAAGGGTTGTCAGCCATTGGAACAGGCTGCGCAGGGGGGGGGGTGAGTCAATGTTCCTGGGGGGGGTTTAGGGGACGGGTGGATGTTGCGTTGGGGTCAATCAGTTAGTAGGTTGATGGGGCTGGACTCTATGATCTTCTAGGCCTCTTCCAGCTGATAACGATTCTCTGAATCTGTTGGCCATAAATGTAAGCAGTGCAAGTCGGGATTTCAATATCCTTTAGCACAACCAACATTAAAGATATTTGTTCCCTAACCTTTTTTTTGCCCATTAGATGACACTGCTGTTGTATTTTTTTCTAAAATCTCTACTACAAATTCAGCTATAAATTTGGAAACTCTCAGAAAGTTTCATCTTCCCACAGCCTTGCATTTAAAAAAATATTTGTCTCATCTCACCTCCCTTTTGGGGAAAAATTTCTTCTGCCTAACATCAATTATCTGCTCAAGCCCATTTTCAAAATACTTTGTCATCTAATTGGATGAATGTTTTCCATAAAAATATTAATTAAAGAATCACATAACTGTTTCTGATGGCATTTAAATCAATCTCTGTGAAAGCGTAGCCACAAATCCTAGGCCTCATCCTTGAGAATGAAAAAGTCTCGAGTGGTGAGGCCTGAAGGAAAACTGCTGACAGGCATCTAGAACAAGACCAGTTCTGTCACTGAGCTCTAAGCTACAAGAACATCGACAGCTTGCTCTGCTAGGCAGGGTAATGGCCCAGGGAATCTGCCATATTCACAGGATACACAAGCAACATCAAGGCCCACCCACTGGACATCAACCTGACTTTGCTGTGAAACACTCTGGAGAGAAATAACTGGAAAAATATTTTCCAGATGTCTTCTGCCTGCTTTACTGATTCAACATAACCATAAAAGCAACTGCCATGCATGAATTTAATTTTTATTTCCCCATCTTCAATTTGAATGTTAACTAATAATGGATTGACAAAGTCCTGGAGAGGACTTTAGCGGCAAACTTCACTACTAAAGGTAGGGGAAATGCATGAAGACATTGTGACACAGCCGGCCTACCTTCAACAGCAACACGATCACAACCTAGCCAAAAGCCACCAGAGAAAGCAACAGTCTAGAATAGCAATTAAAATATCTACCAAATGCAGTGCAATTAACATGACTGCTTCAACATCATTTTGCATTCTAGTAGTAAATATATTACACTTAAATCCAACTGGACTGTTGGAGCAGTTACCCATGGCTGACACCTACATGCAGCATTGCCTGCCTAAAGACTTGTTTCCGTTTCCTCCCCTCCAAGCACAGCAGTCTATCTGGAACTGCAAATATTGCCCATCTCATTCTGCCCATTACACACTGCATTGCTAGGCATCTTAATGAAAAACTACCTGGCACACAGCGAGCCCATCAGCCTCCCCAGCTTGTAATTCGCCATGGGAGTGAGTAATGTCTCAGCAGCAAACCACCAGTACATTAGCAGATCACACCAGCACACTGCCAACAGCATTCAGAAGAATCATTCCCGGAAGAGACAGGCTTCACTGCAAGAACTTATACAACCTGCTTTTCACTGCCAGCCCTCAGAGCTTGCACACTGTAAAGGAACAGGATCAGTGGTAGCAGGAGGAAAAGAATTACAGAAACTCATTCAGAGCAAGGTTGTTACCATCAGATCATGTCTACATGAGTCTTGAAAATCTCCAAAGACAGAGATTCCTAAAACTTTTTGGTGCCTTACTGCAGTCCTTTGAGAAGAAACTCGTCTTAGTGTCAAATCTGATACATATTGTGGCTGTTATCACACATTAATTCCTTTTCAACCAGTAAGAAAAGCTGCATCTTCTTTCCAATTCTACTTCAGGTGGCTGTCAACTACTGTACTACTATTAGGATCCTCTTTACCAGTGTCTTGTCTCAAACACATTCCCAGTCCTGGAGTGAATCTCACAACCATGTTAAGCTTAGAGATGATGGCCTCAGGCTGACTGGATCTCTAAACAAAACATAGCATGGCTTACAAGATAAAACAAAGCCCCAGTCCAGTGGCTCACCAGCTCTCATCCTGCCTTTCCCAGCTTTCAAGAGTCTAAATCATACTATAAGCATCAATGCAATTGTATGGCCTGCACAAGTAGCAGCTGTATCACTGAGGCACACCACGCCTCCCCAGGTTTATCTTCTGCACTGACAGGCAAATATGCACTGCTTACATTTTTCCTACAGTATGAAAAATCCAACTCCTAGGACCATATAGGAACTTGGCCTGGCTGAAGCAACCCACAGTATTGCACTTGCCTTACCCAAATGCCCTCTTCTCTTGCTGTGGCATTATAGTGCATTTCCTCATCTCTGTCTGAAGTTTGCCTCGAGTTATTTGAAAGGCAAAGGCATGTATACAAGGGAGAGCTAAAGCACATAATGATCATAAGCTGAGGCCTGACCATAGATAATGGATTGGAAAAGTCTTCTTTGGTTTCTATGTCGAAAAACCCCACCCACACCACCACAGAATCTACAGTACTTCCATCATGGAAAAAGTATGGACAGAATTAAGTACTTCCTATAAAGAGCTACATTCATCAGAGTGACAACTCTGAAACCTAATGACAACAGTTGCCGTTTACCATTCCACTAGTGATCATATCAGGACAGCAATCTGAGAAAATGTGTAGCTTGTCGTAGCTTGTTGAAATCTCTTGAAAAAAAATATTGTCAAGAAACAAGATAATGAGATAACTGTATTAAAGGTGCTGATACCTATTTTTGTGGGTCCTTATTCTAGAAACCGGGGAGAGAGGAAGGAAGGAAAGATGAACTCAGGAATCAGATCGTCGTCACAGGAAGGCTGGAGAGAGCATGTGGAGAGCAGAATGAGAAAAAAATCATCCAGTAACATAACCATCTACAGAGAGGGAAAACAAGTGTGGAGGATAAAATTGCTCACCGAATGGCACATTTGTACAGTGTGTGTTCAGAGAATACTCTGAAAACAGAATGGCTTGCAGATCTTCTGGGAATAACAGCAGTTTTCACAAAAAATTCTTCTTCCTTCAGAAAAGCCTTACCAAGAAAATATTTTACCTAAACTCTAGCACATCCCTCAAGAGCTTCCATGACCTCAATAAATGCTTCTATTAGAGCAGACTGATACTTAAAGCTCTAGCACAAGTCTCCTTTTTTTAGTATCGGACCCACTGAATTAAGACAGGTCCCCTTCCCAAGAACACAGAGAACCCAAACTTAATTCCTACACAGAATAGTATCTTTGCATTTTCCTAACAATTTCCACTTGAAGACCTTCAGGTATAGCACAACATAGAAATGAATTCTGCTCCACACCACCACTTTGTGGTAGCTAAGTAGTACTATTCTCATTTAACATGGAAAAGGAGATCCAGAGAGGTTAATTGTCTTTCCTAAGGTCACAGAAAAAGCCTCTGGGCAAGAAAAAGCAGAGAACCCAAACTCCCCAATCTCACCAGCCTTTTGCCTCTATCCTAATCTTGACCTCATTATCTGCAAATGGAGAAAACAAAAGTTTGTTGCCTGGAAGGGATTATTTTTTAATAAGTTAAATTGAGATTTGAGGGACATAGCAGAAAAGGGGAATAAGAGACAGAGGGAGAGCTGCTCTTAAAATAATAAAAAAATCCCAACATTGGACATTTTTAACATTGTAGGTAATGGGACATGCAGCAACTGCAAAGATCTCCCTTTTGTGGAGTGTCTGTAGATCTATACGTCCCAGAAAAAACATTTTTTTAAATTACCATGCTTTCTTCTTCTTTGCAAATCCATCCAGTTGTTAGGAATCCCGCACCACTAGTGTCTGGTTTGAAATACATAGCTTTGCTGCATTAAATTTGATTGATCATATTTCTAATAAAACGTGACAAAAGCTTATGTTTTTAAGTCTATTCAAGTAACACAGAATTTGTAAAAGCAAGCCATACACCTCTTTACTGCTTTGGTAGCCTGAAAACAATAGTCCTATCTGCACTCCTAGGTCATCTGGCATAATCATGTCATAATCATGACATGAGTTAAAATCTTTTGTCCATTTTCAATACACCTTCCTGCTGCTTTACATCTACTGTGACCTGAGAAAATACATGCTTTGAGGTAAGAGGCTGGGAACCAAC
The DNA here is from genome assembly GCF_000703405.1 of Apaloderma vittatum. Taxonomy (NCBI): domain Eukaryota; kingdom Metazoa; phylum Chordata; class Aves; order Trogoniformes; family Trogonidae; genus Apaloderma; species Apaloderma vittatum. The sequence continues at coordinate 2,012 of NW_009695665.1, read as the reverse complement.
GTGTCTGGCAAAGGAAGCCACAGTTTCCGAGTGACCTTGGGCAAATGGCTTGACATTCCTGTGCCACAGTCACCCCAACAGTAGAATTGGGTAAAAAGTAAACTGCAGCAGAAGAAAAAGGGATTGGATTCAGCCTTCTCTGCTAATAAAAGAAACGATAAGTGAAACGATCCAGGTTCAAGCATTTAACTTTCTTTCTACACTGTTTAAAAAAAAATAAAAATCATTTAATCACTAAACGCCATGTGTTTTCTCCAAGAGACAGAAGAGAAAAATTCTCCAGATGCTAAAACTCATATTGGAAAAATCACAAAAAGATAATGCTAGTATTTATTAATATGCTTGCTCTTCCTTCCTAGAAACACCACACTGGCAACAAACACTAGTCTTTTGCTTTTTTTGCTTGTGCTTTTGAGTTGGAAGCTTTCAACGCATGGTATCTTGAGGTACAAAATCTTAATGGAAAGTCATGAACAATCAAGACATTTTCTTTTACTACCCTTCTCAGTCACCTGGAGTCAAAGAATAAAGGAAACTAGTTATTTAAATAGCATATTTCTGTAAAAGAAACCGATGTAAGAAGGAGAATTTTGTAAAAATCACTTTCTGACCTGTACTTTAGAAAAAAATAACCTTTCTTTCCCTGCAAACGCCTACAGAATGAGTTTTCTCTGCTACTTCAATCAGAAATACTCATAACTATTGGAAATCTGTGCTTGAAGGGGACAGCAGGGATTTTATCGTCTTTCACTCAACATCCCTTGATTCAGCACTGAAATGAAACAATACAGAGGGAATATAGGTTGTTTTCTTTATTACATACCATGTTATATTAAAAATAAATAATCCTAGAAACAAGTGTAGTGCTAAAATATACCATGCAGCTGTTTTCTCTTGAATGTTTGCTTTCATCTTTAACGAGACTGGAATTCATGTCTGGCAAACACAATTGCCTTGAAAAACTGGTTAAATCAAAGTAACATCTACATTGCTGTCAGAATTATTACCTAAGTAATAACAGAGAAAAAAACTGAGTAAAAAAATAAAGAAGTGGTTGAATTGCACATTATGAAGCTATAGCTGATGCACGGAGACAGACAATTTGCTTTTTAATGACTAATAAGTTCCATGAAGAATGTATCTGAAAATCTAGCCTATCTGTTTAATACTGTTAATTGCTTTATACCCACTTCCAATTGCGACAAAACAATAAGAGAGACACATTTTCAAGGCAGTGACAAGCTATAATAATCAGAATAACAGGAATATTGTCACCAGGCACAAAGGTTTCCTGGAGTCCTTTAAATTATACCAGTTCTCAGACTTTACATCGCAGTAGAAATACCATATCTGATACCAACTCAAAAGAAAATTGAAGTTCTGTCCACGGCCAGCTGCTGGGTGTTGCAAAGCAGTGTGCGAGGGAGGGCCCTGCATTATCATGGCACGATGGCATGTGGGCTTTTGGGACACCCCCCACACACAGAGTCCCACAGACTTTCAGGAACACCTCAGTGATTCATTACTGATTCACAGAAAAGCCGCGAGATATCATCAATTTTTTATAAACTTTTCACTGTGTTTGCATAACCCGCCTCCTTTTAGAGCCCCTTAACCTGCTGTGGGGCTTTCCACCCCCTAATGAATTAATGGGATCTCCATTGTCGCCAGCATGCGCAGCGAGGAACCACCAGCGGGCTTTTCCACCACCACTGTATATCATTCAGCCCCTGGCACAAAGGTAGTGAACTGTGCCGACCTGTATGTTACATACGAAGAGACAGAGAGAGAAAGGGGACCCAGCTGTGCAGGCACATAGGACAGACCGGAGCGGGGAGCCGGGGGTCTTCCCGTGCGCAAAAGAGCCAGCTCCGGCCAGCTCGGCGCCTTTGGTGGCGCTCCGACCGCGCTACCCCAGAGATCACAGCTCTGCCTTCGGGGGCGGGGGTAGAAAGGTGTTCCCGTTCTCCTTCATCTGTCCCCAGGAAAACTTTTCTCTTTTTTCTGCGACC
>NW_009695664.1:0-512 GCF_000703405.1 Apaloderma vittatum | reverse complement strand
ATTCTTTTTAGTCTTCGCCACAAAAGAAGCCAAGAAGAATTTTGTACTTCATTCAAGCCACTTTGTGTGCTAAAACTCAGATCCTGAATTCTAGACACTGTGAATGTGGCCCTCAGCTGAGCTTGCCTTCCTACAGACTTCACTCACAGAGGAAGACAAAACAGGCTATTCTTTTTAGTTTTGGCCACAAAAGAAGCCCAGAAGAAATTTGTACTTCACTCAAGACCGTTTCTTTGCTCAATCTCAGATCCTGAATTCTACACACTGTGAATGCGGCCCCCAACTGAACTTGCCTTCCTTCATGCTTCATTCGCAGAGGAAGACAAAACAGCCTATTCTTTTTAGTCTTGCCCACAAAAGAAGCCCAGAAGAAATTTGTACTTCACTCAAGACCGTTTCTTTGCTCAATCTCAGATCCTGAATTCTACACACTGTGAATGCGGCCCCCAACTGAACTTGCCTTCCTTCATGCTTCACTTGTAGAGGAAGAGAAAGCAATCTATTCTTTTTAG
>NW_009695663.1:0-8438 GCF_000703405.1 Apaloderma vittatum | reverse complement strand
AACTATTAAAAATATTTGTTATTTACTATTTAATATATATAAAGTATATACATTTTATAAAAAATAAGAATTGTTTAATAAACCAGCTGTTAAAGACTTTATTTTTTCTTACAACTATATCTAGTATAGTTGCATCTACTTTGGTACTGTTGCACTTTTTACTACACAAAAAAGTAGGTGTCACTACTTACAAGCATAGCAAATCTTATTTCTTCACACATTCATTACATATGATATTCAGTATTTTTCTAGCTCAAATAATGCTTATCTTCAGCTTTTTCTGTAGGTCATCATCAACCCCATCCCATTTATTTCATTTGGCATAAATCCCACAGGGTTACTGCAAGGAATTTCAAAGATTCAGTATCATTAAAGGTTTCCAACTATGCATAAAAGTATGTGACCCTTTCTTGCTCTATAATCTGCTCAAAGAACTTCCAAAACATTCATCGGAAATTTTAGCTAAAAGTCAAAAAAATTCCTCTATATCATATGGTGTCGTTCGGAAACTTAATACCTTTTGCTTTAAATGTCGACTGTGCTTAAATATAGGTACCGTCTTTAAAGCAATTTCCATATTTATTCACATTGACCATCCACTTTCTAATGGGCAATTGCACAGTCTCTTTAGGAATGCATTTAACTGGGTACATTTAGTTTCCATGAAAGCGAAGTAGCAGATAAAAGAAGAAAGGTACTACCTACAGAACACTGTGTATTATCAAAAAGTTTCTCACCGACCGCACTTTGAGAACCTCTGCTCTCTTCAACTATAAACACACGCATTTATAGACTAGCAGATATATTTCGTGTCATAAACATCCCCTTTGGCTGGAAAAATTAAATTACATACCCTGTTTAATATTAGGTGGCTGGTTTGTTGGGGTTTTTTTCCTTTTATTCTTTCTTAAATTACAAGGGTAATGAGGCATACAAAATGATTCTAAATTAATTTAGGAAAGGATGTAAGGCTTGCTTTATGGGAAGGTTATTGATTTTCAACAGAAATCTAACTATGTCACATACTAATAACTGCATTAAACGTTTTGTATCAGGGCAGGAAGGCAAGCAACTTGCAGGCTTGCATGATTCACAGAGAGAGAAAATATATATACATCCAAATGCTGTATCTAAAGCTTGAGATACACTGGAAGTAATTTCCAGTGTTCCCAGCATAAAGATATCTTTGTACGTGGACAAGCTCCTCTTACTTTTCTAATATAACTACACTGATTCCAGAGTGAGGGTCATCTCAAATAGCCAACACTGAGTCTGACTCAAAATGGGTTAGAATTTTTAATTCAACAGTATTAGAATCAGGACACAGAGACGGAGGCAAAGATGAGGATGTTTGCATTCTTTGGCATATCGAATCCAAACTGCGTATAGAAAGCATCTCAGCTAAAAGAAGGGGATTCCTGCAAACAGTAGTCACTAGCAAGCCACATATTTTTCTTGTTATCTGAAAAAATTTTATCTTGACTTACCAAAGATTACAGGACAAGTTGAATTCTTTATCTAGCTAAGAGCAATGCAAGATCACAAGCTGCATTTGTGGTAGGCAGGTGTCCTTTGCCGAGAAGTGCAACAAACAATCCATTTTCAAGATTTATTAACCATTAATGGGTTGATGCCAGGGCTCCCCAAAGTTTCTGCTTCCAGTTGTACTGGTCTAAGGTAGAACAGAGCTCTTAAACTGGAAAACAGGAATCCCTGACCACCTAAAATTACCAGAGGAGGAAAAGAAGCTGTTTTCCTAGTGATTTCCTAGAGCACTTTCTGGGTTTGATGTGTTTAGCTCTAAACAGCAGCTTTCCTACAGCTATTTAACTACATCACCTTGATGAAGTACTTGTGTACCAAGAGAATGTTTCCTTCATGACCTTCCCTATACAGCTGAGGTTTAACAAGCACCTTGTTGGCTTGAACTGCGTGACAATGCTCCTTTTCGTCCTCTTCTGGAAAACAAGAGCTCTGCCTTATAAATTCAGTGCTAGTAAATGCAAAAGGAGGCCATGAAGGGTTAAAAAGCTTGCTGCAATCTCATAGATATGTTCTTCAGGCCATTTGATGCTGTGCTCATTTTCCACCTGCCACGGTTTTTGCAATTCATACATGTATCTTAACTTCAGAATGCTCATTTATGCTCTCTGGTACCATAGAAACTTGGGAATGAATACTGGGAGTCTTTCTCATTTTCTACCCTCTTTCAGCTTCAAACACATCTTGGGAAATAAATTACTTGACCTATTGGATTAAAGTAAGATAAAAACTCCCCTATTACGTTCTGTACTAACAAAATTCATAGTAAAATTTCTGTTAAAATTTGAATCCCTTTCTCAGCCAGAGCCTGCAAACTCCCTTGCCCCTGAAATGTAAGCCTATTAATTGGAGGTTTCCCAGTTTTGCTCCATTATTAAAAAGGTCTCTACAGATTTGCTACTGGAAAGATTTCTATAGTGGACTTGCTCGTTCTCCTATTTACCGCTAATCAACGTGATGTTAAAAATGAGAAATGAGTTGCCCTCAAGTCAATTTTCGAGCGGGCAAATATCCCTATGATTATATATCCACCACTCAACTTACTCTTTTTGGCAAGAAAAGAAATGACTGATTTTGTTGACGGAACAATTTGTTAAGATCTGGCTGCAATACTCTAAAACTGGCCTCAGCTCTCCTCAGAACTGACCGTTCCTTTCAACGGGAGCAGAAGCAGACACACACTCGGACCTCACCCATGGAAGCTCAACATCCAGTAGATCAATGCAAGCGTCTCTGTATTCCTCAATTTAAACAACTATCTCAAATGCAGATAAGGATATGTATTAACCCTAGCACCTCCGTTATGGGGACAATGACCTTCAGGAGAGGTGGGAGCTGAAGTGGACAGTCAAGTGGTGCCAATGCCTGAAGCTGCCTCGTTTACTTCGGCAGAGCCTGAAAACGGAAGCGAAATGCATCAGCCTGAGGCAGGGAACTCACACGGTTTCTTCTCCGCTCTTACTTACCTGCAAACGTGAAAAAAGACTGAAAAATCTGGCTGAGGAGATGGACTCCAATTTTACCCAACGCTGAGTAACAGCAGTTAAGGACATACAGACTCCGTAAACTACTTTTGTATTTGAGACAAGTTCTTTTCATCTTGATTCACTTTAAACCAAAAAAAAAAGCTATAACCAACCAACCAACAAACAGAAACCACTCACAAAGTTTGTCTAATACACCTGCAATTAGGTTAATGCATTTTACATTTTTACAACAAGGCTACTTTTTGCTCTTTGGGGAAATTCCACCTGAGGCATTTCTTTTTTCTGGCGGGTGGGGGGTGGGGGGATTTGAAGATAGTGTTTGTCTTTGATGTAATGGTCTGGTTTTCCATGCAAGCTGTGGTGTCAACACCAAACTCTTAAAGGGACTATTTTGTATCCCAGTAATTTACGTAGAAGATTCTGAAATTAAACAAAGCAAGACAAATCTCATATTAAAACTGAGCGCCTTCCTTTGCAGTTATTTTTTTACCTTTTACTATCATGGAAAAAAGTTATTCATATTACTATGATCGAACCTAAAGTTCTGCCTTAAACTTATGTCAGACTAAGTTCTGGCACTTCAAAACTAAATTAAATTAAAAAGCATTGTCCCTAAGTCTCTCTAAACCACTCGTTATAATTATATGTTTAATATTAATATAAAAAGTCACTGAAGCTCAGAAAGTCAGAAAAAAGAAAAAAAAAGTTAAAAGCAATAATATAAGGTAAAATGTGAACTGAGACAAGAGTCTTGAAAGACATTAAAGCCTCTTTAAAAATGTAAATCTTTTTAAAATGTTTTGGATTTGGACATAAAAGTCAGGAATAGCACCGTTCTCCCAAAAGGCAAGATGGATATTAAATAAAGATAATACATGCTTATTATGTAGATAGCACCTACCACCAAAATGAGAACTAGCAGTAAAAGCTATGCATTGTTTTCACTGTTTGTAAGTAAAAAGCCTACTTCCATTTTTGTGAAGACAAAACAAGAAATATGGATTGACAGGGAACTGTCTGGAAACCATACAAAACTACACAGGCAGCCAACGAGGTACGGGTTCTCTATCCTGCCTAACAGGGTCACTGCGTGGCTACCAAATGGTCCAGCAGAAAACACTGTTTTCAACTTGTTTAGCAGTTGGGAGCAAGGAATTAATAAACAGGTGAAGTGTTTAGTAATCTGATTAACAAAATCCTATCCATTTCCAAAATCATAATTTTACCCATGGAACTACAAGCCAGCAACCAACGTACAGATACCAGGTGCAGAGAGAGGACAGTGAGTGCATATTAACGTGCAGTCACAGCTTGGTCACCATCTCACCTCTCTGAGTAGTGTCTAGACCTCAACTACGGGAATTTTGTCCGCTAAGGTAAAGTCAGTCTGACATTTCCTTGCAAAAGAAATAAATATTATCCTGAAGGGCATAGCAAAAGACACTTTGGTGTGTGGTTCTGAAGCAGATGGTATCAACAAGAATCATCTTTCTCATCGTGGTCATGATTTATTATTAAAAAAAAAAAACCACACTAGCTTCAGGAAGCACAAAAAGTGCTTGAGATACATGAGGCAACACGGTCATTGCAGTGAGCAGTCTTCAAGCATCTGGATCATCTCTGAGCATATGACCTGGTCCCACGCAGTGCACAGTGCTGATACTTCACATGCCAGCAGTTAATGAAAAAAAAATCTTATTCAGCAAAGAAAAAGGGAACGCCAATCTGCATAACTTCCTGCCAGTGAGGCCTATTTTGGTTAGCAAGTTACTGATGGGCATCGCGACTGTCTCAGACAAGTACAAACCAGGCTGGTGTAGCCTAGCAACCTCACAGAAAAATGATTCTCAAAAAGGGGATTCTGAGTGCAGTGTTGCCACAGATGCGCTGTCAATTGCAAGCTGAGTCGTATTTGTCATCTCACAGAGGCTCGATCCCCCTCTCCCACTTGAGCCCAATCCCTCTGTTTGGGCAGGTACTGTTACATATACACATCAAGAAATCCTCGTAGAAATCCCTCAGAGAACTAAAAATCGATTAAAAAACCCCAAAGTCTAAGGTCAAACTTTACCATGCTAGGAACAGATAGAGGAAAGAGCGCTATTAGTATAGGTCTGAGGCAGTTGGATTCCCAGATAAACGGGAAGCAAGGAAAATTCACACAGCACCTTGTATACTGCTGACTGTAATGTATGTTCTTGTTGCCTGGATACCTCTAGTGAATTACTAAGCAAGGGTGCGAATCTTTTTCGCACTCAGTATTAAATAAAAAAATCCCAACCTCCCCCTCCATAAGAGGCAGAAGATGCACATGGAGGCTTCCTGCGCCCGTGCCAGCCGAGACAGATCGAGCCTTGAGAATTTTAAATCTTGTGGGTTGCAGTGCCACGTTATGAACTAGATCTCACACAATTCATCACCCAAGTTGCAGAAAAATAGTTCAAGATCTCAAAATAATGAATTCTGTCATTTCCAATAGAAGTGTGAAGGGAGAATTATGAATGAACCTTTTAAAAACACGTATGTGGAGGGAGATTGCCCTTCTACAAAATGAAAGCAGCAGGCTTCTATTTAAATGGCCCAATCCTGAAAGCGAGACCTTTCATTTTCAATTAACTTAAATTGACAATTGAGAAAGGTTTGAAAATGTTGCTGGAGCCTTTCAGTTTGATAGATCTCAGCTCTGACATTACATACAGCATTCTGACCTGATTTTTAGGGTGTGCTGTTTTAAAATTGAAAATTTGAAATGAAAAATATTTGATTCAATCAAAGCTGTTGCAAGACATTCAAACATCTTAATCTGTTAGAAATGCATTTTCCATTTTTTCTCATCATATATTATTTAGTGTATCATTCGTTAAGATACATTAAAACCTAAGAGCCGTGCCTTCCCCACCACCTTATGTTACGCTGCAGCAATACTTTCATTGAGAAATTAAATTCTATCACAGAACATATTACTGTATATAACAGGTAACTACTTAGCACAGAAATAAAACCTGTTTTCATATTCTAAAGCAGTCTCCATTAACAGTCTACATTAGTGGAATAATGCGATTATCTAGTATTACATGCCTTATAGCACCATGGCACAACACTGGCAAATCAAACTAATGTTCGGGCTTAATATTCATTTTTAAATACAAAAAGGGAAGAATTCTGAACAGCTGACCCACTTAATTAGATAAAAAATGAAAATAAACAAATCAGAGAGAATATTTCAAAGCTCACAAGCAAGAGGCAGAACTCTGAAATCATTGAGAAGTCAGGCAGAGATCCTCGCTTTGAAAGCGTCCATTTATCAATTAATAACCACAGTACATTGCCCCTGCTACTTGACAGATGTAAAAGAGCAACATGCTCAGCTCAGAATCCCATTATTCCAATGATGTAGTCTTAAATCAGTCGTGAATTATTACTGCTTTGTTATAATAGACTCAAATCCCAAATAAACAAAACCAAAAGGTCGATGTTCTTTTCCATCACGAGTTACCACATTACTAGTTTTAAATTATTTTCAGGTTCCTTTCAATTAATAACCTACTAAGAAGAATTAATATTGCTTAAAGTAATGTTTTGTTTCTTGTAGCCAGTGGAAACTGATGTACATGATACATATTTGCAGATGACACTGATGATATGTGCTGGACCCCATTTTTTTCCACGTCAGTCATAAAGAGCTTGAAGAGACAACATGGACCAGCCTCTTGTGGTATCGAGTCCACATGCAGATGATATAAATTTCTCTGCAGAGTTTGAGCCATGAGCTATGTCAAGCACAAAGACTGAGTTCTGCACTTGCACTACTGCAGATGTTTGGTAAACTCAGTGGGATCAAATAGCATTTTATTTTGAGATCCACATCTGGCCAGACAATACTAGGTCACATCTCAAGGAATGGCAGTAGCAAAGATGTTTATACTAGAACATTTTTGTTAGGCAGTTGGCCTGGAGATGCAGTAAACATCTCTTGGCCATCCAAGGAACTGGCTATTATAGCTAGGCCACAGGAATCCCATTTTCCTCATTATACCTCTTGTGTTCTTCCCTGGTGGAAGGCAGGACAGAAGGCAGTCATAGCTCAACACTTTTCCCAATATACTGCCTAGAGGTACTTATAACACCTGTTTTAGAAATGCAAACTGGACCTCTGCATTTCCCTAGTTTTACATTACTGCTACGAAAACCAAAATTTTGGAATAGAGATTGGCCTCTAGTTACTCAAGATAAACTGTGAAAAAAGTTAAATTCTGTGTTAAGGCAACATAAAGTTGTGTTCTGGGAAATGAGTCCAAATGCGTGAGCTGCTAAAATCAAAGGTAACATGAATAATGAGAAAACAGCATCCTGATCTTGTCCTACATGTGATTTTATTTTTTTTTAAATGCATGTATGAAGTGAGCCTTAGGCAGCCTGGTGCGTTTCAGTAAGAGAGAGAGGCAGACAGGGAGCTGAGTCCTGGGCAATGGAAACAGAACTTTTAAAATTCTTTTTTCCTCACAACACTTGAGAGATTGAACTGAGCATTTCGTCCTTTTTTTCCCTTGGATATGACTATAAAAAGCAAAGCGGAAAAGAATGAAATTACAAAAATTAAGTTCATAATACTTGAAAATCACCTGCACATACATAAACGTTTCCTATGCCTCCCATCTAAGTTGTAAGATCTTCTGTTCTTAAGCAATATGGAGAATTATACAGCACTTTGTAGTCTTCTTCAGAGATTCAGGGACTTTGAAAGCTGTGTCGCATAGTAATTCCTGTTCACTAACTCAGTTGTAATGCATTCAGCACCAATTAACAAGGATGTCACTTCCCAGTCTTTGTAACATGGATGAGAAATCACAGTAAATCAAAGAATGTGGAAGAAAAGGCCTACACAAAGGAAGGTCCAATTTGCCATAGTCATAGTTTACTATGGAATAGCATTCACTGTTCCAAACGCAGAATGTTAGTTTAGAATACTGTTACCAATGCAACCTACTGTCTACTTCACAAATTGCTTGACTTATCTCCCACTTCACTATGGAGGGACAGATGTTCGTCTGGCAGGTGTGACATCTGAAAGCTGCCTTTTGTCAAAGATAGCCTATAAACAGTGCACCTGCAACACGGTAAAAGCACTGGAAACAATGCTCAACTGGCCTGCAAAAGTCATCCTCGGCTCGCTTTGCCGTTTCATGTTTGAATTTTTCTCTTTTATAGTTCTTTTTCTCCTAAGGGAAGTATTTTGGGATTCTCTACCAAGGCGTCGGGCACCAGCCAAGTGCTATTACTACCAGCAGCCCTGCAACAACAAACCCATCTGCCGCGCAGGTGACCGTGTGGGAGGGGGCGGAGAAAGTAATAAAGGAGGCAAAACCAAAAAAGCCTTTCGCAAACCTTCCTAAACCAGATGCCAAAGCG
>NW_009695662.1:0-473 GCF_000703405.1 Apaloderma vittatum | reverse complement strand
ACTGAACTGGGATGTACTGGGATGAACTGAATTGGGGTGAACTGGGATGAACTAAACCAGCATGAAATGAACTGGGATGAACTGGAATGAACTGAACTGGCATAAACTGGGATATACTGGGATGACCTGAATTGGGACAAACTGGAACGAACTGAAGCAGGATGAACTGGGACGTACTGGGATGAACTGGAATGACCTAAACTGGGACAAACTGGGATGTACTGGGGTCAACAAGGATGCACTGGGATGAACTGAACTGGGATGAACTGGAACTGAACTGGGAGGTGTTGGGATGAATTGCGCTGGGATGAACTGGGACAAACTGAACTGGGATGAACTAGGCCATACTGGGATGCAGTAGTACACCAGTACAACATCCCCACATGTACTGGGATGAGGTAGAATGTACTGGGATGCACTGTGATGAACCGAATTGGTCTGTACTGGGCTGAACTGGGCTGAACTGGGCTGAA
>NW_009695661.1:1756-2449 GCF_000703405.1 Apaloderma vittatum | reverse complement strand
GCTCACCGGAAACATCATCGTTTGTCACCCGGGGTTAATCGTCAGAGGTCCATGAGGTGGAGAGGGAACCAGCCTCGCCGTCGCCCGATCGTCAGGCGATAACGATAGATTGGGGGAAAGGAAGTTAAAATTTTTCCCCCAAAAAAATCCTTCTTGATCCACTGCTCGTGGTTTTGGCTCCAGGCTAATCACCAAACAGGGTGAGGAAGAAGGTGGGACCGAGGAAGACAACACAAGCTGGTTTGAGGCTCCACCGCTTGGAAAGGAGACGTTCGCTTCCCCAGCAGCCGAGCATCTTCCAGGTGGAGCTGCAGAGCGAGGTTTGGAAGGAGAACGGTCTTATTGCGGGTGGTCAACCCGGACGGCTCATCCAAGGGGCAACTCGAAGCTGAGGTTCCACCATGGTTGCCATCAAAAGCTTTCCAGACTGGGTGATGAAGGCCACTCGTGGCCCAGCGATTGCCCAAAGCAGCGACCACGCCATCAAGGTGACGTAGTCACCCACGATACAAGCAAGGACCAGTTGAGGTTTGAGACTCGCCAGGCAAAGATTTGGTGCTCAGTCGTGGTTGAGTTTGGAGAAGGTCCAGGAAAACTGTCGGGCTGAGCATGACAGGAGCTGCAGAAGATCCACCAGATGTAGAGAGCTCACCTCCGTACATCTTTATCCGTGAAACAGGACCCACTGCCTGA
>NW_009695661.1:0-1319 GCF_000703405.1 Apaloderma vittatum | reverse complement strand
CAGACCCTGGAACAGACTGCCCAGGGAGGGGGTTGAGTCGCCATCCCTGGATGTGTTCAAGTGTCGCTTAGATGTGGTGTTGGGTGATGTGGTTTAGGGGTGACCTTGTAGTGTAGGGTCAATGGTTGGACTCGATGATCCCAAGGGGCTTTTCCAACCTGAATTGTTCTATTCTATGATTCTATGGTGGCCAGACCATGGTCCTACCTTCACAGGAGCTTGAGGGCACGGGTGGACCACGCCTAAACCCTTGTGGACAAGGGATCTGCTCGGTGGCTCCACCAGGATCCCCAATCTGTAGCCAAGACCTGAGCCATCAGACCAAGTCCGCTTGACCTGGTCATGGCGGGCCAAGAGCTTCAGCATCTTCTGGATTGCACCGGGCTGTGCGATTCCCTGAGGAGTAGGAGTGGCCTTGCTCCATCTTTCAAGGGGTTGGCATCTTGAGGGCCCATCTTCAGCGATGGGTCCGGTATCCAACAGGGAAGGAGCCAGCAGAGGTTTATCTCACGGTGAGCACCAGGATGGGGAGTCTTGCCGCCACGAGTTTGACTCAAACCACGGGGAAGCTCATTGGGCTTTCTCAGGAGCTCGTTGCCACAATCCTCCCGTGAGTCCTCCACGTTGTCCTGCGCAGGGTGTCCCTGCTGGGTGGTGGCCTGGCGGCGTAGAACATTGCCTGTCGAGAAACGAGGTGCCTCATCACGAGGAATCGTCCATCCCTGTCTTCAGAAGCTTCTGCAGGGGGGCAACTCTACTGAACCCTGGCACGTGGCCTCGTTGAAGTTCCCAGGCCTTGATGGAGCTCCTTCTCACCGAAGGGTGACCTCAGCTTGGGTGTTCACTACGAGGCGTTGGCCGAAGCACGCTGCCCGCCATGGCTTGGGTGCGTCCCTGTCACCCCCCTCTCGGGATGAACCTGTCCCCCCCCTCTGGGGATGAAGCCTGCCCTGCTGATGGGCCGGGCCGTGGTTAAACCTTCTCCAGACCTTCCTGGAGGAGCCCCGTCCTGTTCAAACGCCATCTGGACATCAATATGTCACCACCTCGCTGAGGCTGATGGGATTTGTTGCGTTTACAGGTGGGGAACGTCACACACCAGTCATTTTTGGGGGCAGAGATGCGGTTGGTTGACCCCTTGGTGGGTGTTTTAACCGTAGAGGTGGTCAACTCTGAGGGGTGAGCACCCAACGCACCGTGCACGACGTGATATATCCCACAGGTCCCGGAGCTTCTGACCACAGAATCGCAGAATCACGAAGGCTGGGAAAGAGCTCTAAGAACATCAAGTCCAACCATCAACCCAACACCCCCATGAC
>NW_009695660.1:41698-45736 GCF_000703405.1 Apaloderma vittatum | reverse complement strand
ACTGCTGGAAACCCTGGCTGCGGGGGATTTTGTGACATCTTCCTGCGGTTCGTGTTCTCAGGGCCCCTCCAAAGGCCGTGCTCCATAAATCAAGTGTTGTCTGCAGAACCGATCTTCCTCCGAGAGGGGAACAAACACCGGCGGCAGGAGGGGAGGAACACATGTGTATAGGGAGGGGGAGGATGGATGGATCTTTCATCGATGGCCGTGGGAAAAAAGAACAGTGTATCTGCTGGCATCTGGGAGTGATCAACGCGGGACAGAGTTATAGCAAATCTTCCTTCGCCTGGAGGCCTTACTTTCACAGCAGAAAGCAGAGATAATGCTGTGATCCTTCCCCGGTTTTTGGTCAGAAGTGTTTCAGGCAGCCTCATTAGGAGGGTTTATTCTCTCTTGCCCGCGTAGCACATCACTGAAGGGTACCCAGGTGACAGGCTTTGCTCCCACAGCTGTTTTGGGGAAAAACGCTTCACTATTGGGTTTTTCCTGCTCTTCCCCTGATGGCAAAATAATAGAAAGATCGGATCCCACCAGCTGCAGAGAGGGACGGGTTGTAACTGGCAGCGCCAGGAGAGGGCACTGCGACCCTGCCCGAGACCGGGACAGCATCCCCGGCCGGAGGATGCCCGACATTCCGGCAGGGCCGAGGTACCACCGGGGAGGACATGCCTCCCCAGGGGACCGGGACAGGCTGCTCGGCTCTGGAGCAAGGGAAAAGCACCAGGAAGCAGGGAGAAAAGCTCAGTGTCAAGTGAAACTCCCGACTGGTGTACACAAGGTGCTCTGATGGGAGGGAAGGAGAGCTCTGGTGGTCCCCAGACTTTCCATGTACCATGTCCCACCTGCCATGTCCCAAAGGCCCGTCAAGCTGGCTGGAAGCCACCAGCTAATCCATGTTTGACACAGTGAAGACATCTGATGGCATCGGTTAGCTCAGTCGGTTAGAGCATGGTAACACCAAGGTCGTGGGTTCGATCCCCGTTTGGTCCCCATGTGTTGCCTGATCTAGTTGAGGTGCGTCCCTGCCCACAACAGGGAGGTTGGATTAAATGATCTCTAAGGTCCCTTCCAGCCTAGGCCATTCTATGATTCTATGATTCAGTCTTCATGATGAGGAGAACACACATGTGGGGGTTATGCTGAAAACACTTAGAAAAAACAGACCAGGAGCTGCCCAGGAGCGCCTGAGGATCAGGGATTGAAAGGCTGGGGCTCCACTACAGGCTCAGAATCGGTGGCAGGAGTCCAGCCCCTCCAGCAGCTCAAAACAAGCTGCCTGAGCAAACCAGCCCATGGCACCTTTCTGCTTCCTGGAGCCGTGCTAAACACAGCCTGCAGAAATCTCCCTTGCACCCTGTCCTGCAAATGTTAGTCTGGCCCGGGGAACTCCCCCTCCTCTCTGCCTTCCCCCTTCCATCTCTCTCTCCACTTTTTCCTTGTTAGAGCTTCATTTCCTACATCCACCCTTTCCTCTCAGCATGTTGCCCTCTCCTGAGGATGTCCTCTCTAACAGAGCCAGCTGAGGGCAGGCACTCCAGCCCCATAACATCGGACCGGGTTGGTTTTGAGGCTGGAAAGCCTGCCTGCCCGCCCACCCATCTCTTCAGAGAAACCTGTCTTTCCAGGGAGGGAGAACAGTATGTGGGAAAGCCGAGAGCCCTGGAACGTGAATTAGCCAGGGAGAGATGAATGTGTGATAGCTTGTACCTGGCAGCTACTAGTTGAGCATGTTAACACTTTCAGGAGGGGTTTGAGCGGCACTGGAGCTCAGGTGTTGAACGAAGGTGTCCTGCTCCCCCCAGGCCGTGGTAAGGGTCATCAAAGTAGTGCACAGCAGGGACAGGGAACAACCACAGCACCTGGGTCCATCAGGGTGACTGTTGGTCCCCATCACAGCACAGAGCATAGGCTAAGCATGTGGCTTCTGGTAGGAGCAAAACTTAGGGGATTATTTTTTCCCCCTAAAAGTCAGTTACATACTGCAGCTTTAAACAATGTGGAGGAGGAAGAAGAGACTGCCTGCCACGTGTGTCCTGTTCTTGGGGGACTGACGTACCACACAGAGCACAAGTCAGGAAATGGGAGTCTTTAAGTGCTGATCCTAGCCCTGCCCGTTGTCTTTAGCCAAGTCAGGTTACCTTTCCGCTCTGAACTTTCCTTTTTGTGCTGGTTGCCTCTTATGGCATTGTTCAGCTTCAGCCCAGACCTGGGGGATGCAAAGACTCAACTGCACAGACTGCCCTGATGGCTCACTCTGAGCAGACCCCGGGGTTTATCAGAAAGGCCAGGAGTGAAGTGAAGGTGCCACTTATGGGAGGGGCTGTTCCCACAACTCAGGCACCTTCCCTTCTGGGTGCCGGCAGCTGCTGCCCAACCTGGCTGGGTGCCTTGACCTCTCTTACCCCGTGCATTGCAAGGGGCAGAGCCAGAAGCCTGTCCACGAGGAGACAACTGAGGGCTGGGGGTGACGGCAGAGCCCTCACAAAGCCCCCTGCCTGCAGCCCAGCAGGCAGGTGCTGTGGGGTGCATCTGTGCAGCTGAGGGCGGGCAAACCGCCTTCCTTCCTCCCTCCTTCCCACCCCACCCCACGCCCTGGTAGCGCTGCAGGGACTCATCCATTCCCGAGTTACTAATATGCAAATGGGTGCTTTTGCATGGGCCGGGCGCCAGGCTGGGTGTCAGGGCACCCGAGGGAGCCGGAGGTGGGGCGAGGCGTGGGGGGGGGGCGCCCGCCCCCCTCGGCGCCCCCTGGGACTAGGTCCCTTCGGAAGCGGACCCACGCCCGGTTTGAGAGGCAGCGGGTGGCAGAGGAGGGAGGGCAAACTGGCAGCCCCTGGCAACCTGGGGCTGACGGCAGGAGGCTGGGCGCACCGCGGATTTCCCTCCACCAGCAGGATGGTGAACCTGGAGTCTGTGCACACAGGTAAAGAGCGTTTGAGGAAGGATCGGGCTGGAGCTGACCACGTAGATGAGACCGTGGACTGGGGCAGGAAATGGGATTGCTCTGATTCCTGTGACCTTTCCTCCCTCCTTTCCCTCCTCTTTTCTCCCGCTGGAGTCGGCTATCACAGCCAGTGCCTGATTGATTTCCCACATTCCTACCTGGGGATGGATACTTCCCCGATGTAGGGGGCTGCCAAGCGATGCCCACAGTGTGAGCACACCGCTCATGCTGCCAGCCCTGATGTGAGTCAAGAAGTAGAGTGCAGAGGTCTCGGTTACCTGGAAAATGGGCATTTAGTGCCTGACCTGTGGGTCCAGTAGTTGGTATAAAGCTGAGAGGAGTGAGAGGGGACAAAATCACAGAGGAATGCGGCAAGGGTGGAGGGCTGTGTGTGTGTGAGAGTGAGGTGGGACAAGGGTTGGAAGGAAAAAAGTTATTGACAAAGAGAGAAAACGAGGGAGAATGAATGAGGAGGGAGTTGTAGGAGGCTGGGTTCAGTGAGGAATGAATGAACAGGGATACTCGGAAGGAGACTCCTTCCAGGGGCTCCAATTCAGAGGTACAGCTCAGTCTCACATCTCTGAGCAGTCCTCCCCTCTGCAATTAGCTGGGGAACAAGCACAATTGATGCCAAATCTCTTGAAGCTGTGCTGAAGTCTGTCTCACATCGGTAGAGTGAGTTTAGCTTCTGCCCTGGGCTCAAGCCCCAGAGCTCAAGGGGAAGGGCTGTGTCCCTGGGCATGCTGGAGCTGAGGGTGACGCTGGGGTGGGAGCGGAGCAGTGAAGGCCAGATCGTGACAGCCCCTCTGTGGCAGTGGCAGGCAGCAGGGCGTTGGGGTTGCGAGAGTCCCATGCCCTGCTGGTGACCTGCACTGGGTGTTTTGTGCAGCACAAAACACTTTGTGTTGTCCCTGGGTCTGGGCAGGGCAGATGCATCCATCAGTCCGTCCCAAGCTCATTCGCTTTGCATGTCTACTGGCACGCTGCAGTGAAGCCCAGGGGTTTGGTGGTCCTGCTGTGTAGGGGAGACCTAGGGGTCTGTGCCCAGTGTTTGTAGCCCCTCGACAGGCCCCACCTGCATGTGGGCTCACAGG
>NW_009695660.1:0-41639 GCF_000703405.1 Apaloderma vittatum | reverse complement strand
CAAGATGCCAGCAGCCCCTCCACACCCGGTCAGCATCCTGCCGAGCTCCCTGGGCCAGCCATGGGGAGGGTAGCTGGGGAGCTCCTGGTGCTGCGTGGCCAGCTGGGAGGAGAGGCTGCAGGAGGCTCGTGGTCTTGGCTGGGCGTGTGAGCCTGACTAGTCTGAGCACCTGCGAAGGGTGTGCTTGTGTGTGGTGTCTCTCGGGGACGCATCCCCCGCAGGCTTCTATCCACCCATCTGCTTTGCTTGTGGGCGACTCTTTCTTCATGAGAAGATTCCCAAAATCGATACTGTGCCCTCTGTCAAAGCTTGTGGCATCAGTCCCAGGGTGGGTTTGGCCAGGAGCTGCGCAGACTTGGGTGCGCGCTGAACTTCCATTCTCCCAAATCATCCCACCCTCCTGCCTGTCAGAAGGGCCTAAGCTTTAAGCAGCTTTTTCTCATGGAGGGAGACCAGTCACCTTCATGTGCCGGAGCCCAGTGCTGGTGGGAGGGTGTTTCTTCCCCCTTGTGCAAAAAAGCAGTTCGGCATTTTCAGTCTTGGGGTCCCTGAAGAGCCCAGCCTGGCAGTAAGCTGCTTGCAGAGGTGTGCTCTGTCTCTTCCCCAGCCGTGCAGAGAAGCAGCAGCACGCAAGGTGAAGGTGGGCTGCCCAGCTCCACACGCCTTCCTCCTGAGAGGGTTTCCATGCAGCAGCGTGTTCCCTGGTGTGTACCGCTGCCTCCTCCCCAGGCGTATTTCACCTTTTTGCAGCCTCCAGAGGAGCTTGTGCACCTAAAGCACAGAAAATTCAATAGACTCCAGGTAGTGGTCTCAGCCATGCTGAGTTCCCTCACCCCACCACAACCAGCTTTTCTTTTTCCTTTTAAAGTCATCATGCTGGTTTACCCTAGTGCCCGTGTCTGAACAACTGCTAGGAATATGGGCTTGGGAAAGCTTTATTTGCTGACACCATCTGTTTCAGCAAAAATACAGATGCAGATATATCCCCAGAGAAGTGTCTGCACTGGTATAGTTTCTTTGGTCTGGGTGAACAAACCAGACTACCCCTATCCCAGGTATGTTTGCTAGCCGAGCTATAGCAGCTCATTTTTAATATGGCCCAGGCCACAGTGGCGGCTCCTAATAGGTCTGTGGTTAGGAGTTAGGCAGTCCTAAGCTGCATTATTTTTCCCAGAGATTTTTTTACTAGCCTGCTTATTCTCTGCACGCTGCCGACCTGGCAAAGCTGTATGGCAGGAGCCTGCACTTAGTTAGACCCAAAGTCCCACAGGCTTTCTTGTCTTGAGGTATTTTGTCAGATGCAGTGGTGGCGTCAAATCCAGATACATCCTGGCTTATAGTGAAAGACTCTTGTGTGCCAATAAAAAAGTGTTGTCTTTATCTTGTCTACACTTATTTTAGAAAGCAGTTCCTCTGTGTGTCTGCTCCCTTTTCTTAAGGACCCCTTGGAGGATGACTGGTGCTGCACTGGTGTTCATAGGTGTGCAAAAGCTTCTCCCAAACCACTCAGATGAGTAGGTTTCCACCAAAAGTGTTTTCTCTTTCTTCCCGTTTTGTTGCCCCCTCCCAGATATTTAAACTGTAGTAACTTGTGTACATTCATGACGGGAAGTTGAATCTTTGCGAAAATAAAAGTCTTCTGCTCTATGACAGAATCACAGGGTATCTTGTTATCTCCTGACTCCAGGAGCAGCACATTTAACTGATGGATACCATGTGATAGGCAATCAAGCCAGAGTGGCAATTCCTCCTCCCCGCCCACTCTAGAGTATAAATGACAGGGGGGGCTGAGTGCTTACTCCTATAAGAAAGGGAAAATGTCTCATGGTTTGTTTTTGTGGCTTCCCTTTTTCAGCTCTATCTGAACTGTTCTGTCTTGTGCATCTGTATCCATAAGGAGCTTCTTGGTGTTGGGGGTTAGAAAATTTTCTTTCACTAAAGTGTATTCATTCCTTATTTGTGTGCTCACAATGGCCGCTGTGTTACTTTTTTCTTTTTCTTTTTCTTTTTGCAAGCTTGTAGACTTTGTCTCTAAAGCAAGCCCTGGTTTTCTTCATAGTTCATGATTTTTCTTATTCTGTTTTATGAGAACTTGGATTTGGGGTTTTTTTTTTAAGATACTTTTTGGCAGCAAGTATAACTTTGTGCTTTGTAGATTGCCTAAGCTAGGGTCCCTTGGCAGTATTACAAGAAAAGATGTTTATAGCTGATGATAATTACTCTTCCTGCAGTAGAAATGCTTAGAAGCCCCACTAAATGCTCACGTCTTAATTGCAGAGGGTTTATTTGAAGGGAAAAATATCCCACAAGTCTTTTCTCTTTCCTTTCCCCCCCACACTCCTTAATACAATTTAAGGAAAGGAAGTTTCTGAAGTATGTGAATGTTTTTTGCACTCTGATATAAAATCTCGTCATTTTTTGATTAGTTTACTTACTTGCTGTAGAAAAAATCTTACTTTAACCTAAAAAAACCCACCCCAACACTATTTGATTTTTGGCCAAAAAGCAGATAATCTGCCATTTGCACAATGGAAGTTTGAACAAACAAAAATGCCTGCCTGGTTTAATGTGAGTAATAAAAGGAAATAGGTATTAAAACCTATAGGGTTCTTCTTTTGGCTGTTTGGAAATAATACAAGGCATATACAGGAAGGAGGAAAAGGTTTGTATGATGGGTTTATGAAGGCTTCCACCTGCCTTTTCTACCCCAGCAAAACCAGAGAAAACACTGGCCCAGCTTCCACACTGTTGTTATTACGTGATGCAAATCAGATGATTTCTGTGGCCGGGATTGGTTTCAGGAAGCACATGCAAATCAGCTGGTTCTTTATAAAAATTATTATCTTTTTTTCCAAAACTAGTGTGGAAAGAGTTAAAATTCCAATGCAATGGGTAGAAGAACATGAGGGGGTGTCCATCTGAATTTGAATAGATATTCTTCCTTCTTTCACTGGTGTGTATGTTTCGGGAGGAGATGAACGATCCAATGTAAAGTTGACTGTTCCCACCTTTTCTTTCAGCCGTCCCCGAAGGAGAGCGCGGCCCTGGGTGCGGTGGCAGCCATCATTTCAAGGGTAAATGACAAATTTATTGGCATTTGATAAGGATGAGGGGGAATCCGTAGGACCTTGATGGTAAAGTGCTCTGCTTGCTCCTGTGTTGGGGACAGTGCTCTGAAGCACGGCGGCTTCTTGGTGGTCTGCAAGGGGTGTGAGCAATACACATGTGGGAGAGACCCTCTGCCTCCACAGGTGTGCTGGAGGACAGTGTCAAGCTGAGAGCCTCGCCAGCTGATTTGGAAAGCCTGCATAAAGCTTAGGGGAGAGGTGGTTGAGCAACCTTTATCTCCTGTGCAGGAGAGGGGCGATGCGTGTGGCGGAGAACACGGCAGCAAATTGGGGAGGGGGGGAGAGGAATGAGGGGGATGCGAAGAGCAACAGGAGGGAAAGTGCATCCTCGGAGCTGATGAATATTCTAGTAACTGTATGTTGAGGAATCAGAAATTTGAAAGTCTGATGGTTTATTATAATTACACATTCATTTGTGCTGTTTAGTGGAAGCCACATGTGCCTGTTGCCTGGGACTGTGACCTGTTATTAAAATCAGTTGTGCCTCCTTTTCCAGAGATCAAGATGAGCAGTGATGCTGCAGATTCCACAGATACTCGGCATGAACCTGACCAGGTGGAGCCAGGTAAGGAGGATCTGGGATGTGGGGGAGCAGGCAAGGGAGCCTGAGGAGGGAGGAGAAGGGAAATAAAAGGGGGGCACAGGTGCTGGAAGTTTCTATCCATGTGTTGCTCGATTCCTGTTGCTGCTACATTGTGCTCTTCCAACTAGCTTGGGAGTTGACCAAGAATGTGCTCTGGGCTAGGATTGCATTCGTATCTTGATCAGCATGCAAGATCCTTCTGTAACAGCAGTGAATCAGTGTGCGTCTCAGTAATGTCCTCTGTGGTTTGAGCATGGAAATATGTTCAATGTGCTCATGTCTTGCCAAAGGAATAATGTCATTGAGATAGTCTTGGTCTGCTCAATTTAGAACCAACAGCTTTTCATTTTACACGTTTTTGTGTCAGGAACATTTCCTTAGACAAAAGTCCCTGGGGACTAAACCTTTTTTGGCCACGTATATGTAGAAAAATGGGATGGACTTTAGGAATAATCAAATCCAGTAGGTGGTTCCAGAAAAAAATTATTTTGAAGCATGATTGGTTTTCTCATCCCTACTACTCCCACCTGATGGTGGCTCAGACTCTCACTGCTCTGTGGCTTGAAACCCCACTTCTCCTTTAATATAGAAAGCTGAAGAACAGGGTGATCCTTGCAGCTTGTGTTAGCACTGATTTCTGCCGGGTTCCCTACCAACTTCTGCACTGCCCTAAGGTGCAACATACACCAGCAGAAACAGTTTTGTATTTTCTGCACCACTCCTGACTGCCACTGCCTTCAGTGGGCTTTGAAGGCAGGATCTTGAGTCTGTAATTTCACAAAAGCTCGTGGTCAGATTCCTTTTGAGACTAATGAACAGCCGTAAGAAATATTTTTAGTACCCACTAGGCGTAAGAAATTCATATTATTGAAAAATGAGATGTTTATCTGTAGACTTAGAAATAAACACCTTTTAAAACCAAAACTGGTAGAGGCAGTGTAGAAGAATCACTCTTCTTTGAGTAATGAAGAGCCCTAAGCTTGGGGTGAGGGGAATGCATAACAGCAGATTAAAAAATTATGTGGAATGATTTTACTTCTGTCACTTGAGAGAACTTAAAAATAACTTGTTTTTAGTTATTTAAACTGAGCTATTTGACATAATCTATGGTAGAGATAAAATCTATTTTTGTTCACATCTGTGAACTCTGATTGGCTTTGGTCAGGTCAGCTTCTGCCCAGGGCTTTCAGATGACCCCAAGTTGCATTTTGAGATAAATGTTTTCAAGCCACCTAGCAGCAAATATATTCCTGAATCATCAAACTCTTTCAAACAACCCTGGTGGCTGCTATAGGGCCTTACATTGAGAACCAGGCTCTCCTGAGGTGTTTCATGTGTCTTTGCACACAGAGCTGATGGGTAGCACAGCGGAATCAAGGTTATGGAAGGCTGTACTGAGCGTCATTACTTCATTTTGGTATTGGCTGTTACTAAATATAGCGGGAGATTCCAGCTGCTGATGTAGTAGTCAATAGTATTAAATAGGTGAGAAGCTGGCACCACAGTTGACTGGGTAAAATATTTTTTTTTCAGCTTAACCTTCCCAGACAGCCATTAGTGTTAGCTGTAGCACCCCTTTCTAGTGGCAATTGAGAAAAGAAAGCAGAGAAGTGAAGTCAATTTGTTTTAAAATAATAAAAATGTTTGCAGCAGCATTAGCTCTGCTCTAGGAGCCTTGAAATCAAGCAGGGAAATCAGAACAAGTAAATCCCCTTCATTTGCACAAGTGACGCTTCCCTGCGGACTGATACAAGGAACCTCTTTAAATTATTCTTATTTCTAATGCAGTCCTTGTGACTGGCTGATCCGTTCAGGATCTTCAGACATCACCTCACCAGCCCTCGTGCGGGCTGACTGCTCCCTTGCAAGATCCTCAGAGAAGAGGGTGGCCAGGCAGGACCTGGCTCTCCTGCTCAGCTGTGTGCGTGTTAGTTCAGGTGCTGCAAAGGGGCACGTCAGCCCCGCTGGCAATCCTCACCAGCCAAGCCCGCAGAGGGTCTGCCTCGACGCTTTACCTAAAACCTCTACGCATCTTTGTTGGGTGCTTTTATTTCTTTTCCCCTCTTTCCGACCATTCTGTTTATAAACAACCAAGCTCTTTGTACTGAACTTCCCTGGAAGTTTTTATTTTCACCTTATACACATCGTTAGAGGAATATTTACTGCAACACCTAATAGTTTAGTGTTTTGTTTACTATCTTCATGTGGGAAATCTGTCTTCCAGTGACTCATTAATTGAAGGCCCATTTCCTAATGAATTGGACCAACAAGCACAGCTCCCCAGGACTCTTACCCCCCAAAGGAGGGGGTAGTTACCAAAGTAACAATATTACATATTAAAAAGCATGGAAATTGTTCTAGGTACCTATTTACAAAGGCCTTTCATCACCAAAAGATGCAGACTGGCTCCAAAAAGGAATTGAAGGCAAAAAAAATACTGGAGGGAGTTGGGTGCCAAAATGTTTTTGTAAACCAAGCCCTTGATCTAAACTGATGCTTAAAGATCTGATGGGAAGTGTCAGTAGCAAAAGCATAATCTCATCCTTTCATATCTCTGCCAGTTCTAGGCTTAGAGGGGAAAAAAGGGGTAATTTGGGGCATTGTTTTACTTTGAAAGTATTTAAAGTAATCGTGGGGGGTTTTCTTTCTTGAGAAAATTGTCAAAATTGTTCATCTTTCGTAGGAGGTTAGGAAAGCTAAGCTTTTCTTTTTTTTTTCTTTTTCATCCACACCAGTTTTGTAGAAAATGCTTCAAAGCTTTTTAGTAACGTGTTCTCCAAACCCTCATGTTTGTTTCATTCCACCCCCACCACATCTACTCGTTGTAGTGAAATTTTGCCATTTAAAAAAAAGCCCTGATTTAAAAAAAAACTAAAGAATCTAAGGAATATCACCAACCCTGCCAGGTCCTGTGAAACAACTTTGATTCTGCCCTTTTTTTTTTTTTTTTATCCCGCTGCTTGCGGCGAGGGGGAAGAGGGGAGTAGGCACGAGTTTGTCCTGTGAGGGCTGGACTGTCTTTCCCCATTGCCTGGGAGCTATGCGGGTCAGCCCCAGCCCAGGTCACCTCTGCCCTCTGAGGGTCCTCTCCCCCCTTCCCTGTGTGACGACAGTGGGGTCTAATGCCTGGCGTGTGGCAGCTCTGGCCGGGCTTGCAGGCAGTCCCGCTGACTCCATGGGGGGTAATGACAAGCATGAGTTTTATACTTGGCTGCAAGCTCTTTTCATCTTTTTAAACTGATGAAAGCCATGCCAGCAAGTTCTGGGTTGATTTTTTTTATGGGAACTGTGGGGGCTTGGCACTGCAGAGTGTCGCCCCTGGTCTTCAAGCCGAGAGGCAGAGATCTCCCCCTTCTTGTGGTTTATCTAAGCCCTCGGTATCTGATGCAACAAAATGCTGAGGTGGGACTTGCCTCTGTCTGTCTGTTTGTTTGTGTCAGACACTTGTTCCCCGTTTATCTGCTTGATCAAAACAGGTTACACCAAGCAAAGCTACTTCCCTTTGATTTCATCTGTTGAGGCTATGGGGGGGAAGCCAAAGCTTTAACAAAAGGGCGATAGGGAAGCTCTTCAAACACAACCATCGGTAACTGAATAGCTGCAGGCGCTCCGAACATCTTCCCTCCCCACCCTGTAACGCGGGGAACTGGCCAGGCTGCCAGGAGCCCAGGGCGGGGTGTGCGATGGGCACCCCAGCCCAGGGGAGAAGAGCTGGGGTGTGTTCGTGTGGGTGCAAGACAGGACAGCCCTGCAGCGTTATCGCTGCCGCGGGAGCAGCTGGTATCACTCTCCGGGAAACTGGTGTTTGGCCGACCCGGCAGCTTCACCTGGTTTGGATGGGTCTGGGGTCTGGAGCAGCAGCAGCCAGGGAGAGGAGTGTGGCTTCACAGGGAGGGCACACGGAGCCGAGAATCTGGGCTCTTGGCCTGCTGCTGGCCCTGGTGGCAATGGTAGCAGGGTTATCCAAACCTCATAGCCTGGGTAACCTATCTGAGTGCATTAGGGAGCAATAAAGCAGATGGGCTCTCTCTGAGGGTAAGAAAGACCCTTCCCTTTAAACCTTCTTAGGGTGATAAGGAGATATGATGGATCTGTCCCTTTAGTCTTTAGTGTCCTTCAATCTCAGTCAGCTTGTGCCTGTGAAAGGATGCCAGCCCGAGACGCCTTCCTCCTCTTCTGCCACAGGACACCACAACTTCCATCCAAGCAAAAACTCCTCCCAGTATCCCAGCTTCTACGTTGGTTCATTTTGCATTAAATCCATATCAGGGCAGCTGGAAAAACAGAGACCTTGTCACAGTCTGTCTCTCTGCCACACGCTCCCTGTACAAGCATGTTTAAGTCTATCTCTGTTCCTCAGCTCTGAAGTTAGGGTCCTCAACTCTTCTCCCACCTTTTTGCCAGGTTGTAACCTCTTTGATACAGGTGTTCTCCTCAGGGATGGGTACAACTCTGGGCAGAACGGAGCCCTGATTTCTGCTGGGCTCTGGGAAGGCTGTTGTTCCCTGCATTGTAAATGCAGGTGTTTGGCTAGGGTCTCTTTTAAAAGTGATGGCTCACGGTAGAGTGGGGTGTGAAGCCTCTGACCTCTGCATTGGCTTCTAACTCGGGCAAAAGGGAACATGCACAAGCGAGGGATGGGAGATGAGCTGGTGGGGGCTCCGGCTGTGCTGCTCCGTGCACGGGGCTCTCCTTGTTGCGCTCAGCAGGCAAGCTAAGGGCTGCACAGCCTGAGCTGGTTTTTTTTGTTATTTTGCCTTTTGTTGTTACCTCTTCAGATCTCACTGGAAACAGATTGCCAGGCCAAAGTCTTTTGAGGAAACTTGGCCTTCCCCGGCCCCACACTGAGCCTAGTCCTTGGCTACGCCTTTGGTCTCTGAGGCTGGCTCTCCCTCGTGAAACTTTCCTCAAAGCCTCCAGGATTTCTCTTGTCTCTTCCCCCTGCAGCCATGCACAGCCCCAGGACAAGTACAGAATAAATGAAAGCAGCAGCAGTCGGGCTGGAAACAGCTGGTTGCTATGGCAATTGGGCCTGCTCAGGATTTGCATAAGGCTGATGATTTTCATAGCACAGCCACATTTAAGGCAAGCAAGAGAAATTTCCATATTCCCAGCTCCGAGTCAGTTGGGGCGTGGGGGAGGCCAGGAGGGGGATATTTGAAATTCAAATGAAGGTGATTAGGGTTTGAGGTTGGGTTATTTTATTTTTTTTTCTTAAACATCCCATTATGGAAGAGGATAAAAAAGGATGGGGAGGGGAAAGGGGAACAAAAGGCTGGTTTGACTTGAATTAGAGGGGCAAAGGAAGAGCTGGTCTGATCTGCCTCTTGCCTCTGGTCTAGCAGAAGAGACTTGCCCTCTCCCAACACCTGCAGGTGAAATGTTTTCCGTGGGAACAACTGCTGCCCTCAGGTTTCCTTCTGGAAACTGCCCGAATCTCCCACACTTGCTGTCCTGCTTTCTCCCCCTGCTCCCTGCCTCACATGAAGGGTACTTTGCCCTCAGAGCTGCAGTGGGACTAGGAGACGGGATTTCTCTGAGACATTGCTGACAAAGGAAAGGCGTTTTTATAACCCAGGGGTTTCCACCCAAATGAAACTCTTGAGTCTTCAGTGAAAGCTTCCCCTGAAGTCTGTAGCTGTCTGACTGAGTCAGCACAGATTCACTTTTCTCTCTAACCAGTCTTAACTTTCCCACGGAGGTACTCTGATGCCCTGATTTGGTCTGTTTGTGTCTATAGAGCAAAAAGTTAACAGGAAAATTGCAGCCTTATCTTGTCTGCCTCAAAAATGCCCCATCTCGTTCACACTTTCACCTGCTCTCTTTAAAAAGCACTGCTAAAAGTAAGCCTTGGGAACAGCAAGCATCCCAGCAGGGCACGTAAAAATCCAGGGAACTGACTGGTGTCTGCAGAGCTTCAGATTCTGTTCCCCAGTGCCACTGGACCCAGCTGGAAGGAATCAGGTGCAGCCACTTAAATGGAGAGAAGGGTATTTAAGGGAGCTGTTACCACCCAGGGCTTTTTCTGCTGGTTCTGGAGAAGTTGTTGGTCTGACTGCTGGGAACAGTAGCAGGGCGCTTGTGACTTAGTATTTGCTCGAGTGTTCAAAGTGAATTGAAAACCTGAAGAGTGTTATTTGATGCTTGATAGAACCACATCCTTCTCATGCAGGTGAGAGTTTTGTTTAATTTACAACATGGAGGTCAAGTATTGTTCATAATAATCCTTGCCACTCTTTTCTTTACCCACTCTTGGGTAATCTTGTGACTACACGTGTTGTTTGAGGGGAGAGATTTGACTTTTGTCTCTGTTTATGTGAACAAGTTAATTTCTCAGCTCCTAGAAAATGTACCTTGAAAGGGGGTCTGCATCCGGGCTGCTTGGGCAATCTGTAGTGGCACTGTGCTTTGTCAACTGGAGTGCTAAAATCTGCAGCGTAGGTGAGATTAATCTTAATTTTAGTTATTCAATACTCTAAGGCTGAAGTCTGACCTACTCACCCCAGGCTTCTTGTACAGTCAATGATGAAAATAGGTATCTCCAGAAGGTGATTCATCTCTCTGCCATCTATCTCGAGGGTGAGAGGAATTGCCCTCTGGAAGTGCCTGCTTCCTCTCCATGGCTGTAAAGGGAGCCTAGAGCAATTGGCTCAGAATTAGGCACCTAAAAGTTAGACATCTAAGCCCAGGCAGCTGAATCCCCTGCCTGGTGTCTGCCTGGCACTGTTCCTCCATTGCTGTTCAGCTGTTCTGAATTTCCCTCCCAAAAGCACGCGGCAGAAAACTGATTCCCTGTGGGAATTCCCCAACACCTGTTAAAGATTGAAATCACCTTCTAATTCCCTTGTCCCTTCTGTGCAGTTGAGATCAAACTGTGAGGTGAATTAAGCGTGTAGTTGGGTGGGAACGAGGATAAGGTTAACCTTCTGGCTGCAGCCTTGTTTTTATCATTGGGTGGAAAGCCACGGGCGGCTGTCACTCCCCGTAGGTGACATCTGCACGTTGCTGCATGTGTTTGCTTTGCACATTACAATCTTGATTTTACTTTTCTCTCGTTACGGCACTTTTATCCTCAAGGGGTGGACTGGCTTGGTGACTTCCAGTGGGAGTCGTGTCAGTTCTGATAGAGCACTTGTCTTTGGTTTCCAGAGCAAATGCTGCATTCCAGCTAGGGGGAACAGCAGCGGGTGGGGGGAAGCTGTCCAGAACTGTTCTGCTGCTCCCATCCCCAGAGAAAGCTCCCCAGGCAAACTCGCACCAGATCTGATGCCAGTGCTATGCAAAACAGCTGCCAGGTGAACCAAGGAGAGCAGCACAGTCCTTGTCTGCTGTGCTCTGGAGAGCCAGCTGAGCTTATCACTGCCTTTTTGCCCCGTCTGGAAAACCCTTAAGGAGGTGAATGAAGGCTTGTTTGATAGGGAGGCCCCTGGGAACTTTAGTGCAAGGGGCTCCAAGCGATCTTTCTTCATTTAAATCCAAGGGCTTCCCTAGTTTGATGCAATTTGAGGAGTCGAGGACTGTGTCTAGCAGGCTCTGGAGACTTTGGATCCCATTGTGTCTGGCTGGTGTAGCAAGAGGCAAGGTGTTGGCTGGTGTGAAACTCCATTAAAAGTACTGGAGTTCTGGCAGTTTACAGCAGCTGAGAATCTGCTGCCACTTACACTTTTCTTTCTTTTTATCTCCTGGAGCTAGAAAAGATTAAATCTTAAGTGCAGGTCCTTGTTGTTTGAACAGCCTGTTCCTTTAAGGAGAGAAATGACTACTTCAGTGTGAGTCCTGATGTTGATAGAAACTGGGAAGAAACTGACTGTTTTCAAAATATTTGTAGCAAAGTTACTGATTTAACTGAAACTAATTCTGTTTTCAAAATATTTGTAGCAAAGTTACTGATTTAACTGAAGGAGGAGAGTTATTATCCCTATCACACCCAAACCTTGGCTTGCAGCTGGAATCATTTTAATTTTGCTCTAACGCAGGCTTTTACTGAAATAGAAAAAGACAGATTTGTTTGCAAATAAATCTGTGAACAAACACTCGCTGGTCCTGCTCAAACCTTGAAGAGATTTGTGTATCCAGCTCCCATTTACATAACCACTGGGAGTAGAAATCACCTCGCCCAGTTTTAAATATCTCGCTATTGGACAACTAAGTCTGAACTAGTTGCCCCCGGGTCCCTTTGCAGTCAATAAAGAGGAATAGTCATCTCCAGAGGGCCATTCATCTCAGCTTCAGATAGGCGTCTAAGATAGGTCAGATGAATGGCCTCTGGAGGTGCCTATTTCTCCTCGCTGTCTACCAAGACAGCCCGGGGCAGGTATCTCAGACTTAGACGCCCAAGCTGCGACCGAGTTAATGTCGATCTTCATGCATATTTCCACTGTCACAAAATGCCTGGCTGCTGATCCGCAGAGGGGCATGAAAGAGTACAGAGGGTAGGGCTTGGAGGAAGCTGTATCTGGCCTTGTAGGAGAGGAAGGGGGAAAAGAAAGGCAGAGGTCTCTCAGCTGCATGTACTTGTGAAGGGAGGAAAAGCAAGAGGAGGTAGGAATATGCTGGAGAACTTGAGCCTGGTGGTAGGGATGTGGAGTGAAGCTCTGTTCCAGCTGTGCAGCTCGAGTTCCAGGTTTTGGGGTGTATGGCGGTGAGTCAGAGCCATCATCCCTGGGACCTAGGGATTTCCCTCAAGGTCTTTGAATCTTGCCTCATCGACATTTGAACGTGAGCAAAAGTTTTGTATCCAAGAAACCAGAAGATTGCCTTTTCCTTCCTGTTCTATTTTAGCAACTGGGAACTTTATTTCCTCGTCCTCTCCTCTCCTCCTTGCCTTTCTTCCCTTTAGCTACTGCCTTTAGATTGTATCAACCCCCGTGGGTTTCAAAGGTAGAAACTGCAGGCCTTGAAGATCCTCACGCAGTCCTGCTCAGGTGTGTGGATACTGATTGTGATCATCTATTAACACTATCAGCATTCCCATCATTATATGTGCAGTTGTTGGCTCTTGGGGCGTAAGGGCTGGAACGCAATGAATGAACAAATTCCTTGGGTGGGAGCAGCTGGAGAGAGGTGGTCAGGGAGCAGATGGTTACAGCGAGAGGCACGGGAGCACGCTGCAAGTTGGAGGTTGTAGCAGAGTAGGGAATCACATGGAAGCAGATAAAGACCTGAGATTGGGAAGAGAAAAAGCTTTGAGAAGCAGGTCAGGAGGAAGACAGGAAACGAGGGCAGGCTCCAGCACAGCAGAAATGCAGACAGGCTGGGGGAAAAGGTGCAGAGAGAGGTCTGGGTTGAGTTGCAGACAGGGAGAAGGCAGAGGAGATTTCAGAGCAGGGGAACAGCAGCTTGTTCTGCTGTGAAATAGCTTGGCATTGTTTGATAGCAAAGACCTACAGCTCAGCCTAACAAGAGCAACAAAGGCAGCTCAGTTTCCACAGTCAATGCTGTTAACACATTGCAGATAAAATCTCCAGAGCTGTTTCTAGATAGCAGAGCACAGGGTGCCGTGAAATTGTTATCGTTGACTCTAAAATATTTTGCCATCTATGAATAATTGTACCAAGCATGCTGCCCCTGAGGATCGCAAAGAACCATGCTGATCCACCTGGGAATGTTTCATATACGGTGCAAGCTGAAAAATTACGTGCTAGATTAGGGTAGGGGCTTGTCCAGCTGAAAAAAGCAAGTCAATGGGAGAGTTGGATTTGCACTCCTGCCTGCATGGCCTCTCTTAATTACTTGCCAACTTTTTGCAAGAGGGACAGGAACTATTGAAAAATGTGATGTGTTGAAGCTTGATCAGATCACAGGGCACAGACTGTGCTTTATGGGGAGCGTTACACAGGGGGGAAAAAAAACAGGAGGCGGCGGCCCTGGGTGCTTGTGCCAGTGGGATGTGAACAATTTAAGACTGTTTATCACAAACTGAGTTGGACTGGGAGAGAAAGGCTTAGAGAACGGATTGCAAAGGGAAGGGGTTTCTTGGGGTTGCCTTTGCAACTAAAGAGGCTTCATGGAATCCCTTAAAGCATTCATATCTGTGGAGTGTACAACCTTTCCTCTGTGATGTTCTTGATGAGTTTGGCAGGTGTGATGGGGGGGGAATGTTTATCATCAAAGGGAATGAGTGAGGGCCTGTGCAGTACCTTCAGGCTGAAACCTGTCTGATTTTTTCCCCCTGTGCCTGCCAATCTTTTTTGGAATCAAGGAGACGCCTCTTGAGCACAACCCCACGGCACCCTCTGTTCCTTTAGATATCCCGTAATTACCCAGTGCCACATGGGTTCCTGAAGATCCCTGGTTTAGAGCCTCGGCCACCTGTTTGCTAGCCTCTCCCACAGTTAGGTCTGGCTTTTTATGTACAATGCCGTGGTCCTGGATTTTCCTGGAGATTTGTTAACGTCCTCCAGCTCACCTCTGCTGGAATCTCCCTTACAGCCAGTGAGCTTTCCCCCACCCTTGTTGCTCGGCCAGGTATCTCCCAGGCAGAAGCACTTCTCTTATACTTCAGCAAAGGCTGATATCACAAACACTGCAAAAGCTGCCTTCAGACTTTCATTGCTGCATTCGCATTGACTCCACCGTCCTCCTCCTCTCCTCGTTCTTACAGTAGGCTGAGCTGGGCTAGCAGCATGGTTATGTGTGTTCTAAGTTCTGGAACATTTACATCAATGTGACTGTCATTAATACTGAGATATTTTTCTGTTTGTTTCATTGTAGGAAATGAACAGAATGGACTGGACTTTAACAGGCAGGTAAGATGCTCCCTGGATTACCAGGTACTCTCCTGCTTTCTTGAATTACTGTTTTATAACTGCTCATCTTGCTGAGTCCCAGGCAGCTACTGCTAAGAGATAAAAACTGTTAGGTCAGAAGCTACCATTAAACAGGCCACATAAGTTCTTCCTAGTTTCTTTTGTGGGATAGAGTGACAGATTAAACTTTTGATTTCTAGGCCTTCCTATTTCATAGAAGTTCAGTTAATTACAGAGTTTCTTCAAATCACTCCTTGCTTGAGGCTTTTTATGTCTTTTTATTTTTCTTTGTCATTTAGAAACAAAAGGGACCTCAGTTACACTGGCAAATGTGCAAATTCTGCCCCAAAGCCCCATGCATTTCTACTCCTTGTGACACTGTCACTGAAGGCACTGTGGTATGCAAGCCTGAGAGCACAGGGCTGACTCACAGGAGTATCAGCAAGGTCTAAAGATGAGGTGGTTTGAGGTCTTGGAGTGCATAGGTCAAGACCAGGCCTGCCTACAGCAGCAGATTCCTCTTTGCAAGATAGTGAGGAAAGGGACAGCAGAGAAAAGCAAGTGCTTCTTGCAGGGCAAGCAATTGCAAATGAACCTGTGAGGGACCATTGTTTTTGTTGTATCTGCTGTTACCCTCCTGCTTCATACAGCTGAAAGCAACTCCTGTCCCACTGAGTGTCTGCAGTTTCATATGGGGCTCTAAGAAATCCCTGAATCTCACTTGAGAATTGCAAGGGCAGGAAGGCAACGTTCTTCCAGAATGTATAGATCTTGAATCTGTGCAGAGACGTGAGAAAAGGCTCTCCAGCTAAGGACTCCTGTGGCCATCAGTGGAGCTGGACTCAGACCTTGTAAAGAAAAAGAGGAGGTCTAGACCCACTGGTCTGCTGCAGGGCTCCAGGGCTGACTGGGGAGCTGGAGTGAAGAAAGAAAAAGGGGCTGTAACTCCACAGGCAGTCATTTGCGTCTGAGGCAAATGTTGGCACGCTTAACAGTACAGCAACCTATCTGCTCCCAGCCCTGCATTCCCCGAGTTCAAGGGTTGCAATCCTTTGCAGAGACTTCCTGCTAGCAGCAGGTGGGCAGCTGAAGCTTCTCAAGGTGACTTTTCTCTCCTTTAGGCTTGCCTTGGTGGCTCTTGTCTGACAGATGTCAGCAAGTTGCTGTTTGGTTGGTTGGTTTGGCTGCTCTGGTTTTGGGTGGGTCGTAACTTCCTATCAAAGGTGTCTTAACACGTTCAGCCATCTTCCAGGCTTTTGGAATACCCAGCTGCAAACAAAAAGTCTTGTGTCTCCAGCTCTGTGGATTGCAGAGCCCAAAGCACAGGCTTTCTACACGCCAAGAGAATAATCCAGTCTGCTTATAACTAGTGATAAAAGAAAATTCCCTCAAGATAGAAATAAGCTATGAAAGTACAAGATTGTTACATGTTGCAAACTTTTCCTATGGCAACACCGCAAAGATGTTAGAACTGGAAACTGAGCTGAGGTTAATCAAGGAAATGTTATTGACTGTGGCAAAGCGAAGCTGATTTACACCCACTGATGCCTTGACCCATTATCTTGAAGGTCCTTGTTCTCTGCATGTCACAGAATGAGCAGATACTGGTAAAATTGTGAGGGCAGACAGTCTCACAGTCAGTTGAATTTGGGCCAGACTCTGCTTGATAGAAATATCCTCCTCTGGAAAAAAAAAGCTTATGGTTGTATGACAGTCTTCTGCAGCAGTCACTTCCCAGTTCTGTTTTTCTCCTTCTACCAAAGGGGTACCACAAAATCCCCTTCATTTGTGCCAGCACATCTGTCTGTGCAACTGAGTAGCAAGCCTGACGGGGGATTTATTAGGATTTAAAAAGGAAAAGCCCGTGAACAAGCTAATTTTAATGCGGCTTTTTTAAACTGGTCCAGTTCCCCAGAACACAGGTAGCACCTGGAGAAGGGGTTTTGCGGTGATGTCAGGACGGGGGTGTGGCAGTCCATGTGAGTGGACACAGGGATGTACAAATGGCTCTTTGTCTCCCTCTCTTGGCTCTCCCGAGGCCATGTGAAGACTTAGGCCATTACTGTTACTACTTGGAATGAGCATGAGCCAAAATGTATATGGGTTGTGTACTCACGTTTTGGGTTGACCTCAGCTATTGGTGAATTTACCTTCAATTCAGCAAATAGATTTCAAACGACGAGAAAAAAGGAGGAGGGAGATAGGGAAATAACAAAATGTTTTCATGTAAGATCAGGTGCTGAGCTCTTTCATTAGGAGTGGAGGTTGGTGGGTTTGTTTTTTTTTTAATTTTGGTTTGAGGTTGGTTTGGGGTGGCTTTTTTTTTTTTTTCTTCTTACCTTGCAATTCAAGTTTTCAAACTGAAGCTGAAGAAGTATGGTTTGAAACCCAACTCCAAACTGAACGCAAGAGCTGCTAAGCTCTTTTTGACTTTATTTGGAGTGCTGGCTGCTAATCACTTTGAAGATCGTAAATCTCGCATCATTTAAGCCTCTCCCCCAGTCTTTGTAGATGGCCTACATTTCAGGTCTGTTTCCCTCCCATGTTATGCTCCAGGCGGGATGAGAAGGGTGGAGTGACCTGGTTAGACCCCTTCCTTGCCTACCAATTCCCTGCTGTGGCTGCTCTCACCCTGAAAACGGGGAGGAGGGAAACTCTTGCGGAGTTTGAGGTTTTCTTGCAGTTTGTGGGTCAGCCCTGTGCTTTATGAGAAAGCTGCCTTCTGATCCCTCAACCTATTTGGCAAACATTTCTTCCCCCCCTCCCCTCTTCAAACTCTCCTCCCACCTGGATGCAACAGTAATTTGTATGTGAATGAGAGGGAAAAGGGCGTGGATGGAAAAAGAAGCATCTTCTGCCTTGTCTATCTGGTTTGGCTTTTTATTTAGCGAGTCTAATGCTGGTTGTTTCCTGTTTATATCAAGGGAAATGCAAAGAGACAGTAATAAACTTTCACCTTCAGTGCTGGCAACTTGGATAGGGACATCTGCTTCTTGATGGTTTGGGATCGTGGCCAGAGCGTGTCAGAGACAGGACAGAGGAACTCGGCAAACGTTGCTACAGAACCTTGCCGTGAATCGAGTGGGACCAGGAAAGAGTCTGACTGAGAGTGAAGCCAGAACTTTTCCTTGCTGTAATGTGGTGATGCTGCTGTGGTCTTACCAGTTCTCGTTTGGTTTATTTCCCTGTTAGTTCAGTCTTTAAGGACTTTGTTTTCGTAAATGGGTCTTGAAGTGAAATGCTCTAGAGAGCCAGCGATTTTGCTCTGTGTCTGGAGCTAATCCCTGAGATAACGCGGCCTTCTGGAGTACACACATGGAGCTCGGGCAGATGCTTTTGGGAAACAACAGGGTTTGTGTGGATGGTGTAGCCCAGCACGGAGAACTTGTGCGTCGATCTGCAGCTGGAGGAGGAAAATACATGGAAGCCGAGTGTTTGATTTCCTTTCCATCAGGAAAGCAATGTGTTGGGGCCATGTCACCTGTTGGTCTTCTAGTGCCAGGAAGGAACGAGGGCTCAGATTTCCTCTCCTTCCAGAGCAGGCAATGAAAGGTCCTCTCCAAACCCCTTCACATGCTCAAGCACTCAGCTGCACTCTGGTGATGGAAGGAGAAAAAGCTGAGAGGTTATGTGTTGCCAGCGCAAGAAAGGCTTAGCAGGATCTCTGTGTGCACTGTATTTGAATATGTCATGTGGTTTCATTCCAGCAAAAGGCTAACTCTTGCAGACAGGCTGTCATTTGTTTAATGATAATGACAGGTTTGATATTTGTATCCAATGTAAAGGTGATTCTGCTGTGAGACTTGACAATATTTAAGACAGACAAGCAGGCACTAAGTTGCCTGATCATCCCAGGGCTCAGCACTCTTGAATTTTCCTGTTGTTTTTTTAGTCCTTTTACTTTTTTTTACTCCAGTTTACAACAATCAGGGGATATAATAAGGGTATACATCCGTTTCCAATAGGCTTCCTAGAAATAGGATCTTGTGGTGGATTTACCTGGGAAAAGGACGTAGTTTGGAGAACACAAATGGAACCATCCAGAACAAAATTAGGAAATAAGATGTGCAACTGAAATGGCCTCATATTTCATATGCACATTAGCTCAACACTACGTTTGCACATTGGGTCATACACATTGCCATTTTGACTGTTTCACACTGCTGTAAGGGACGTATTTAAAAATCCCACTCATTCGGTGCTCTGTCAGCATTAAATAATTGAGCTGCTTAGGACTCTAAGTCAGCAGCACTCAAGTAGACTTTTTTTTTGGCAAATTGAATGTGTCTGCTATCACAAAAGAGCAGTGAGGTATTGAGTCCACTGAAAAAATTCCTCCCTTCCAAAAGCAAGTGAAAGATCCTGTGTGTTACTGCTCTGCTCTCTGCAAAAGGTGCCAAAGGGGTTCCTGTCTCTCAGGTTGTCCTTATCCAACTCATCTGTGTGCCTTGTTCATATCTGCCAGAGCCTTTGCCCAAGGGAACTCTAATTTTTGAGATTTATGTTGGGTTTTCAACAACTATTTTGAGGTAACAGTGTGAGCTGTCTCAGGTCTTCACAGCTGATGTCCTGCAGACACATGATACGAGAAATTAAAGTGGACTGAGATCTAAAAACACAGGTAGCTTTTTTCAGTGCCATTAACACTCTGACCTTGCTTGGTACTTTCCACCCACACGTCTGAAGGTACTTTGCTAATGAATTTAGCATCCTGGAGCCTCTCGAAGGTAGAGAAGTGTTCAGCCCTGTCTTACAAATGAGGCAGACACAGACTGACTACCTGGCTTTTCCCAAAGATGCTGAGCACTGTGATTGCAGTTGAAATCAATGAATGCTTTATAGGACAGTTGCCTGTGGACATTGAGGTGTATTGTAATCCAGGGACCAGCTCCCTGGCCGAGCTGGGATATGGACTCTGATTCTCTGATTCATAGTCTTGTGCTCAACCACAGACAAGTTCTTCCTCCCCTCCATCCTTTTGAAGGTGGAAAGAAGGGCCTAACTGGCTAGGTAGTTTGTTATTAACATCTGGGATGCAAAACTCCCTGCAGATTTAATTTTGTTCAGCCAGGGCTTCCCTCCCCCCAGGGATCTCTCTCATAGTTTTTCATTCCATTTTGTGTTCCCCCCCCCCCCCAGTCTCATGTGTTCCCTGTATGTCATTTGTGTTCCTGCTTGGCTTTTCCCTGTGGGTAGTTCAGGTTTCAGTCTACCCTCTAGATTTCCATCCCAGTCCTGTTTTGCCCTCCTCTCAAGGGGAGGTTCACATCCTGCTTCCTTCTCCCCTCTGGGGATCAATTCAGATTTCACTCTCTCTTCTCCACATTGCCCCAGGGCATCAGCCAAAGTCTGGCATCTGCTTTTCATCTTTTGAGCCTTCACTAGCTGGAAATCAGCCCAGCTGTCCGTATCTGCCTTGACTGACATTGGATCTAAGCTGAGCACTACCTTGGCCTTTCCCTTTTGAAGTTTCCCTGTTCTGTCCCAGGGACAGACTGATTGCATAAATTTGTATGTGTGCACTGGTTCTTCATTGAAATGCAGCCCTTTGGGAAAGCATCAGAGAAAGCCCTGGCTTGAGGGAGAGTCCTCTGTTTCTATATATGGCACTATTTTGCTTAGGACAGATAATGTAGAGGAACCCCTTCTTCAAGCTAGTTTTGTTCTGGCACCTTGCAGAGGCCCTCAGATGAGATTGCTGGGAATGAACTCCGAAACAAGCCAGTGAGTCTGTGGGGAAACTTAGGAGGGAAAGGAGGATGGAAGAAGCAGGAAGGATTTGGCCTTTTAAAATTTTTTTTCTTGATAGGTGGCCTAAAGCTACTGAATTAATTTTATGTTAGCCAATAACAGTTGACAACAACCCAGCATCACTTCAGTATTGGCTGCATTGGATCTGTTCCTTAAGATCCAGCTGCAGTCCATCCACAAACTCCTGCTCTCCTTCCCCAGACCTCTAAGGAGCAAACTATATTCATAAGGTATTTCCTACACTTGTTGCCTTAGTCCACTGGTAATAATCTTTTACAGTTGTTTCAAAGCTGCCTTAGAGGTGAATGAGAGACAGAGAGGTCTTATCTTTATGCCAGTTTCCTGCTCCAGCTGTGCTCCCGTCTTTTTTGGGAAAGCACTTTCTAGGCTCTCAGGGGTCAAGCCCTAGTTTCATGGACCTGTCTAAAGTGACGTAACAATTGTTTCCACAACAGAAACTAAGCTCAAGGCATGGCTGTCACTGTTAAACCACTATTTAGGTTGCCCAGCACCTTTGTAAGTGGTGAGTTGTATGAACTACTGTGCATGGATATGATTCTTCTGCCTGGAGAATGGCTCATCGGTAATGAGGAGAGGACTCCAAATTCTTGAAGGCCTTTCATCTGGTGAGCTCCAAGAATTCAATCAAAAACCTGCACCACCCAGCAAGGGTGGGGCCCTACTCCTCTTTTGCAGAAGGGCAAGTCATAGCATAAAAAGGTGAAGGCAATGGGGTTTCAAGCAAGGCCTCTAATTTTGGAAGCCTGACATCAGAGTGCACTTTCTCTCTTCCCAAAGGTGCTGATCTGCTGGCACTCCATGTGAAATCAGTGCACTGAACCGGGGCTGCTCAGCTTCTTAGGAGTCAGACGTTGCGTTTATGCCAGCAAGAAACCCTCTTGCCCTGCTTGCCTAACACACAAGTTGCCCAGAGCCACTGAGTTGGGAGCAGAGAACAGGCTCCGAGCTCCCGCTTCTCATTCACTAGACTTCATTTCCTCCACCCAAAATGAAAATCCCTGTGATACTCCCCAGCAAAGGTGATCTTTCTCACTCACACTTTCTTTTTTAATTATATTACTTGTGCGTATTTAATGCAATCCCTCTAGCTGCTCTTCTTGTGTCCCAGTTCCCTGGGGCGCAGCAACCGGTGCCAAAACTGCTGTGAACCAATCGGAGAAACCTGTGGAGCTGGGATGGAGCCAGCCCCAGTCACGGGAGCTGTCTGATTCCAAGTTAATTCCTTTCAAACGTAGGATGTGGTGGAAAGAGCTTTGCTACCAAGGGCTACCTGTGCCACAACTCGCTGGGCAGACGCTGCTCTGCCCTCCTCATGGGTGACTGATCTGGGGACATGGGTTCTGTAGAGCAGGGAGGCCGTGCCAGTTATTTAGGTGGTTGGTGACTGACTGGCAGCCAGAGAGCATGGAGAACCCAGAACAATCACAGTTTGTTCCCCCTCCGCAGGAGAACTGTGGAAAGGAGAAATTTTTCATGCAGGGAATCTGGAGAACAGTTGAGGGTCTGGTTCTGGCCTCAGGAAAGCCCAATAAAGCAACTTTGCTGCTGACTTCAACAGGAACGTGATTAGGCTCCAGGGAACCTGTGTGAGCATGCAAGAGGGCATGGGAGAAGCCATGAAGCCTGGCGTGTGTGAAATCGCATTGATAAGGAAAGGGGCAGGGGTGCAGCCCAGGGTGGGAGCAGAGAAGATAAGCGCAAAGGTGTAGGCAGAGGTGGAGTTTTGGAGAGCTTTGGAAGTTGGGCAAGTGAAATTGAGAGAGATGCAGCGAGCAGTGCTGCAACTCGTGAGAAGGTTGGGGCAGAAGCGCAGGACCTCTGGGCTGAGGATGGCTAGGGAGAAAAGGGCAGAGAGACAGGAGAGAAATTACAGTCTTAATGGTGGTAAAATTATTTTCCATGCTTTGTTTAGAGGTTCTCACCATTCTGACCAAGAAAATGGCATTTCCTCCTCTTTTCTTTTAAAATACTTCCAATTTGGCACGTCCACAGACCCTGGCAGAGAAGGTAGCACATCTCTGAGTACAAATAGTAACAGCAAGGGGGGTGTGATTGCTTTTTGATATCTTTTTGTCAGCTCTGTGCTGCCTGAACACAGATCACCTCCTGGAAGCATTAGCTAGCTTCTGTGCTCCTCAGGCTCTTGCAGAGGTCGCAGTTCTTGATGTGGAGAGCAGCCCTTCGCCAGGACGTGCCTACCTGAAAGCGTGCCGATGTGAGCGTGGCCATGCAGGGCAGCTGCTCTGCCCATCGCTGGTTTTGGTTCTCCACCCCTTTGCCCAGCACCTGCTTTTGAAGCCTGCTCTGCTGCACATGATCTTTTTGAGGTTTACTATTCAGCACAGAGAGGTCACTTCTCCCTTTGTCCTGTTCTCTGTTTAAAAGCAAAAACGCAAGGACGTGCTGTATCAGAAAGCCCATGAATGCAAAGCTAAGTGTGGTTCTGTTTGTTTTCTTTTGTGAAGCATGTAGCTTGGCTACTCTTTAAGTTCCCACCCCCACTTTTACTACAGCTGAGGCACGACTATTAAAATCCAGAGCTGAAGCTCAGAGGACACAGCATATCAGATCAGACCTCGGTTAATAAACTCAAAGGCCTCATATAGCTGTGATGCAGGTGCGTTGAGGTTAGAGACTACATTTTAATTTTTCAGCGTGCTGTTATTGCTGGGTTTTAGGATACAGTCTGTTAGTCATTCAGCATGGGATTAACTCACTTCTTGTGTCATGTTGACAGCTTCTGAAAAATCCCACCCTTCAGTGTGAAAGGATATAAAATGTTACAGGGTGAATATCGTTGCATTGACATAAGGGTGTTCTGCTTTCTTCCTGGGTGTCTGTTAAGCCTTGCTGTACGTGCAGGATAGTACATGTGGAAATAGTAATTGCAAGCCCATTATTATTATTGCTATAATTTATTATTAGTGTGTTTTTTATTTTATGGTGCCCACGTGTGCAGGTAATTCAGAGAAGTACGCTTACGCCACTGAGAGCTGGGAAGGCTTAGTTAACTGCAGTAGCCCTGGATCCAGTTTTGATATCTGCTGCTGTCGTGAAATTTCCTCCCTCATCTTCAGGAGAAAGCTTCAGACAGCTCTGTTGTATTGAATAGCGCTCTGGGAATGACTCAGCCCTGGGAAAACCGTGCTGTTTCCAGCAAGGGGCAATTGGTTCAGACTCTTAAGTCAGTGTGCACTTGACCCTCTTCTACGCAGTGGTGTGGTTTGACCGCTCTGCAATGAGGGGAGGGAGGGGAATGAGTAAGTCAAACTCTTTGACAGCTGTGAGTTGCTGACTATGAGAGAAGCCAGATATGAAGGCAGATAAATATCTCTTTCAAAGAGGTTACTGTCTAAATAGAAACTATACAGAAAATGCGATTGTCTTCAATCTTACAATAACGACTGCAGCTCCAGCCTAATAACTGGTACTGAAGGAGGCTGACGGGGCTTTAATGGCCTCACTCCGGCAGGGTGCGAGATGTCTTATCTAGATTTGGGGAAAACGTCGGAGGTTCTGGGTGCTGAATCAGTCGGTGAGTCCCGCCTTGGTGAAGCGGAGCTGCGCTT
This sequence comes from Apaloderma vittatum, assembly GCF_000703405.1. Taxonomy (NCBI): domain Eukaryota; kingdom Metazoa; phylum Chordata; class Aves; order Trogoniformes; family Trogonidae; genus Apaloderma; species Apaloderma vittatum. Next base: position 17,839 of record NW_009695660.1, on the reverse strand, counting down.
ACATGACATCAGAAGTGCTCATCAGAAGAAGGTGGCTTGGGGCTGCGTTCAGGCTGCCTGCTTTGGTGTCTGACAGATGAGGAAGACCAGCTCAAACCACCAGTGGGCAGTGACCCTAAGCTGGGCTCACGTGAGGAGGGTTGTCTGTCGGAAGGTTATGGCTTTCCACTGTGAAATCAGAGCTGCTAAGGCGAATCTTTCCAACTTCCTCATGTAAGGCTGGCTTTTTACAGCTTTGCAATATGTCTGCAGGATGTTTTCACGAGCCGAATGTTTGCCAAAAGTTCACAGATCAGTTACAAAACAGATGTATCTTTTTTTTTTTTTTTCTCTCCCCTTCTTCCTACTGGTAAGGAAGAGTTTGTGCAGTAATTGCAGGCAGGTTGGGAGATGTTCTCTTCATAATTCTTCTTCTTATGAAATGTTTATGAAACACCTTCCACAAATCAGTTACGCAAGCAAGCTGAAGAGCTTTGATCATTTTCCATCGCCCTCAATATGTTTCTTAGTTTGTTTTGCTTTTGTTTTTGTGTTTAGGCCAGAGATAGGTAAGAAACAATCCCTCCTTGGCCAGGCCCTGCAGACACGTTAGCCAACTAAGGAAAGGGCTCTCTTTCCATCCAGTCACCCTTCCTGTGTTTTTTTCACTCTGATTGCTTGGGGGCAGCTGACCCTATTTTAAGGCTGTGAAAACATCCACTTGAGATTTGCAAGCGTGATTCCTTTCCTATCCCAAAGGAGCCCCAGGGAGCCCGGCGTTCGGGTGCCGCCACCTGCCGTTACCTCCTCCGGAGGAGCTGGAAGCTGCTCCAAGCCCTGCCCGGAGAATCCCCTCCAACCCAAGGGGCAAGAAGTGTGTTTGCAGTGCATGTCTTGGCCCCACTGTTTCACAAGTTTGTTTTTCTTTAGACAGTCTTATTTCCCCAAACCTTGTTCACCATTCCCTAACTGGTCAAATCATCACGTAAAACCAAGGTCCTGAGGAACCACAGTGGGATCTGGTCCTGGTTTTAACTAAATCACTGTTACTCACTTCCAACATTTTTGCAGGCTTCTCATCGAATACCTACGTGAGGTGATTCTGTGATAATTTCAACTTTGGTTCCTTAAAGAAAACTTGTCTCACATCTTTAGAAAAAGCCTGCAAATATGAGTCAGATGCTCTGGGAAAGCAGAAGGTAGCTCCTCCCCTTGTTTTATTAGTTTGAAATTTACATTATTTTAAGGGAGTCTCATGATATTGAGTGGCCTCGCCCACAATGTGTGTGGTTTTTTGGGGTTTTTGGGTTTGGTTTTTTAATGTACAGTTGGTAATACTGCTGGTTTAGCCAGGGAAAAAATGAAGGTGCAGGATTTGCATAAACCTTCCCAAAAGTTTTGGATATACCCCGAACTCTCGCTAATGAACAATTAGCCAGCTGCAAGCCTGTTGGGGAGAGGAAGAGGAGGGAGAGGAAAATTTGAGCCTAAACCCAATGAAAATAGGTGCAGGGGAGAAGGATTTGTCAAGAACACCCAGGTTCCCGCCCACTGCGCAGGAGGGAGCCAGAGAATTCCAGGGACGGGGGAAGGAGCAGTGGGAGATGTTGTTTTTAAATCGGGAACCGGTCCTTTGCCAAACCCACCTCCCGTTCTCATATTGTGCGATGCCGGGATGCAGCTACACACCCCTTTCACCCTGGAAGGCTTCCAAATCATTCCACTTGGCAGCTGTAAAAATTGATTTCAGTTTGGAAATGGCTTGTGCTTCTTCAGCGCTCCACTCCTATTGGGATCAAGTGCCTTGTTCTCTAAGACGTGGATAACTTTTCTTTTGGGGACTGTTCAGACTTGGATGACTGCGTTGTGTGAGGCAGATACATGAATTGCAAGCAGGGGTAACTTATCTGGTTTTTTTTTTCTCTTTGGCTTGGATGACTTCTTTTTAATGCGCCCTCAAAAAGAAAAATGCGCGTAAAACCATTTGCCTGCAACGATTGGATGGCTCAAGGGTAACGGTGTATTCTCCTGAGCCTTTTGTCTAGGGTTTAGTAACTTAGACACTATCCGCATTGATAGCGATCAAGAAGATCCTTCCATCTGATTTTTTTTCACCAGTCTAAGAGGGATTATCATGCCAACCTGAAAGGTAGGAAAGAAATGGAATTCATAGCATGTATAACTCTTGTTGCAAGGAGCTACTATTATTGCAAAACTAGTTTCGGCAGTGTCCGGAGCTATAGCTGTAGTGAAAGGAGATGGAATTCTCTTCACTCGACGTAGTACCTTCCGAAACGCAGAGAGTGGTGTTACAAGGCCCACAACCTTCTGTACAGCTACAATCCTCTTGTGATCACGTTTTTAACTTTGCTTCTGTGGAGAATTGTGTATTGGTTTGCTTGAGTGAAATTGAAATAAAACCTCCCCCAGCCAAAAATGCATGCTTGCGCCATTGTTTTTAAAAGCTGAATTTCTTGTCCCCATCTGCTGGTAGGAGGTTGTATGACCTAAAGTTCACAACAGCACTGCAAAACCCAGGCAAACACGACCCTGCTTGGCTTTTGGGGGATGCTGGCCTTGGGTGTAATGGCATGGGAGATGGTGAAGTTCAGCCCTAGTAGTAAGAGTGAATGTGCAATGCTGAGCCCATGGACGGCGTTTTTAAGAACTATCCTTTCTGATGTCTTCATGGTTTTTCTAGTCTGTGGAAGCTGGAGGCTCTTTTTGCACTGAAAAGGCTTAGATGAGGAATGGGATTCATGATGTGAGCTTTGTTCCAGGCATTCTCATGCTTAAGAAAAACTTGAGCCTAAGTTTGGAAAATATTTGCTTGGGTCTTTTCTCAGAGAAAGTGTGTTATAAGTCCTCCGTATGACTTTTCTGCCTCTTATGCATGGCATCTGTGCATAGACACTCCTCGGACTGCTTGCGGGAATTAACCTAAAAACTTTCAAAATCTCCCCTCTCTCCTGTCCCAGTCAGCCTTACCAAAGAATTGTAGCTGGTACAAAGTCACGAATATGTACTTGTGGATTTTTTTTTTTTGTTTGGGTGTCTTAATGTAGTAGCAATGTTAGAAATTAACATGGAGACCTTTCCGTACCTGCAGAACAAAACGAGGGGCTGTCTATAGCCAAAGCCACCATCAGGTTGTGAGTTGTGATCTATAAAGAACTGCTTTGTGTCTTCCTTTTGTAACTCCACAGAATGGCCCAGTGTTTTGTTTGAGGAGAGCCTGCTTTAAACCTGGTTAAGTCACTGGAACTTGGTGACTTCTGAAGTGTTTTAATTAATATGTTTTAACTGAGCAGACTGCAAGCCTCCCCTCGGGTTGGCAGAGCAGAAGAATGATGTCCATGTTATAAACTGGAGAGCAGAAGTGGGAAATGGCCATGTCTTTCTGCAAAACCGGGCTGGAAGGCTGGAAGCAACGAGTCCCAACCTCTGACTTTTCTCTGAAAGGAGCCCCTTTGCCATCCCTTCCAGCCTCTCAGGCTCTTAGCAGTCCCACGCTTCCTGCATCTCTGTGTCTCCACTTCTTAATGCTGCATTGTCTCTCTTCCCTAATGCTACAATTACTTCGCGCTTTTTCAGATTAAAACTGAAGACCTCAGCGATTCCTTGCAATCGGCAATCCCCCCTAGGTCAGGTCACCTTGTGCAGGGATCATCAATGATGCCCGGAAGCCAAATCGCAGGGGTAAGTGACTTTGCTGCTTTGGGGACCCAGAAATCTGAAACAGCACAGAACCTCTGGAGAAGAGACTTGTGTTGAGACACTTGCCAAATGACCTAAGGCAGAGGTAAAAGGAGACTTGAGGGTATGACGGATGCTAAATCGGGAAAGTGAACCTTTTGGCAAAAGTCAGCTTCCTCCTCAGCCTCTCTTTTTTTTCTGCAGAAAGTCTTATATGGGTTCAAAGGCAGACCGGACGTGTGCTTGGAAAAGATTTCCTTTGAGTATTTACTAAGCAGACCAAGCATACTGTGCTTGGGAAATCCCTTGAACTGAAAATAATCAGAGGCTGAGAAAACACCAAGGGGAAGTGTTTGATACGGTCTTCCTCTTTGATGAACATCTGGTTAATGCCAGTTGGAGATGGTATTCTAAACTAGATTAACTCTTGATCTGACCCAGCATAGCCATCCTTGAATATGTATAGACTCAAACTGATTTACACAAGAGAAAATACTAGTTCCTTGAGGAAATTTTTCTTATTTTTTAAGGTAAAAAATTGGAGTTTAGCACTCAACTCTTGTTAAATTCTGGTGAGAGTCAGATGCCAGAAGGTCACACTGCTGCTCTAGTAATCTCTTCCCTCATTCTTTTGCAGGTTATTCAGATCTCTTACACAATTCCAGGACTGTTCGATTTCCCCAAAGATTCAAAACAGTTCTTGAGAAGCTCAAAGAGCTCATCTTATTGAATAATGAGTTCCCTAAAAGTGTACTTCTAAAGACAGCTGGTCTTATTGGGGCATTTGTGTGTGTAGTCTATCCCATGCCAACTCTTATCCTCTAATCCCAACACAGGGCCTAGGGCTGAGACCCCTGTAATCTGAAAGAGCACTAGGATGTAATCCTGATCTTTCAGTACTTATTGCCTGCTCTGCTTAATGCAGGAAAATTCCAGGCAGCTATGTGGCAAAGGAAACATTTTTGGATCCAGTTACTGTGTCCATTGCAATGTGTTTGCTGTTGATGTAGAGAATTGCTGTTGAATGTTGCTTCTTTCCCATCCCAGAATGTGGCTGGCTGGGAAGTCAGCCTTCTGTAAAAAGTAGGATCTCTGTGTTCATGAGATGGGACAGTCAGCTGTACTTTCCTGTGTAATTTTTGGGATTTCATTCTGAAAATGTATTGTCTGGAAGAAATTGAAATCCAAAAGATTTCTCTGATAGCTCTAATGACAAGGTTTGATTGCCAGTGGATCAGAAATGTCGCTTCTGAGAATTAAGTTTTTAGGGTAAAAACAATTCTCCATGTGGATATCTGTCTGTGTGTGTGCACAGAATCCTTACACAGCTGCAAACTCCAGATCGTGGAACACCTCTGGATCTGTAGCTGCTCAAGCACATAAACTGCCCAAATCCAGCATGTTGGCACTTAAATGAAAAATGTGAATGAGGTCAAGGACAAATATAAAAAAGCAGGGAAGCTTCATAGGAGAGGTGATGCTGTCTGAGTTTTCTCGTTCCCTTTGTTTTTTCCGTAGGATATGAGCTCTCTTCACACCCTGCAGCAGCTCGTATTGCTTCCTGGCCATATGCAGTCCGTTCCTCAGTTTCTTCTGTCTCAGTCTCAGGCTGGGCAACAAGGTAAGAGCCACAAAAGCTCAAAGGGGCATTGTTATAATAAAGTAGATAGATATATATATATGAAAAACTCCCTTCTCATCACTGTCGCGTTCAGTCCGTTATGTTTTCCCAGCATGATGGGCTCTGTTTCCTGCTATGTCACTGGATGCCTTTCTCCCCTGCTCTGCCGCCTGTGCTGATTTCCACATCTGGGATGATCCCCCACGTAGGCAGCTGCTCCGGGAAGGGTCCAGCTCCGGAGATGCTCCGGTGTCTTCTGTGGGCCAAGAGTGCCACCTTGGGGCCAGGCTTGGGGGATCCCACCTCTGAAAGTTGGGTTGGCAAGCGGTGGCCTCTGAGCAAGCAAAATGGCAAGGAGCCACCTCCCTGGGGAGCAGCTGCAGCCTGCCGGGGCTCCCTGTCTCCCTGCGTTAGCACTCTTTGTTTCTTCCAGAAAACTGGTGAGAAATTGAGTTGAGCTCTACCTTAGAGGGAGAGCAAATCCAGGGAAGGAGCTTTCTGGTGCAAGGATGATGCTGGCACCAGAACAGAGAGGTCTAAGAGAGCCAGGAGCAACCTGGAGATGAGCGCTGGGAGGTTTGGATTTGCCAGTGGTTGTTTCCAAATCTCACTCCAAGCCACAGGGCAGGAGAGGGCAGGAGGTCTAACTACTGGAAGGACTGAGGATTGAACTCTCAACTTGAGAAAATCCTTGTGTTTTATTTTATTTTTATTTTATTTTTTATTTTTATTTCACTTTTATTTTTGTGTATTTATTTTATTTTTATTGCTGATATTTTTATGGCATGTCTCCAACAACAGGGACACAGCTCTGCCATTGAGGAAGTTTTTTGTGGACAAACGTGGGCTTTGATCTGTAACCTGACAAATGCAAAGGGACTTGGATCCTTTGCTCACATTCCTGATTTATTTCAGTGCAGAGATCCCTCTGTGTGAACCAAAATGCAGAATTATAACATTCAAATCTCTACTGCTTGAATCCACTAGTACCAATGTTCCAAAAGAAAAATCTATATTGTAGGCAAGTGGGAAACCTGTTTCTCATTGACAGTATATAAATTCTTCTCTCTGGTAAATGATGCTGAGTGAAGTATAAAGAACTTGCTTGATGCATATCAATAATCGAGTATTTAGTTTGTTTGAGATATCGGGGTCAGGATAATATATTGCTGACTGCCTGCTTTTATTCACATATAATAGCAAACACATTATAATACTGCAAAACAGAACTTGCTTCTTTTTATGGAGGTAAAGTGTCAAGTGGCTTCCTTTTGGCAGCTACAACCCCTCCAACAGATGGCCACTTGTTTCGCCATGACCCTTTTTGGTTCCAGACTTGAAAAAGACTGGTTGTTCTGGCCAGCAGCTGGATTTTTGTGCAAGAGCCCTTCCATTTGAAGAGATGACTGCCAGGTCGTAATGATCCTTTGCTGCATGCGTGCACTGCCCCTGGGGAGTGAAAGTGAAGGCACAGATAGGTTTTGTGGAATTTGTTGGTTGGCACGGATACAGGTGGAGCATTCTTCATGCCGAAGATATGCACAAACTACTCCTGGAATTGTCCCTTGGGCTGTTGTGGGAATGCTCTAGATGTTTCCCGAGTTCTGACTGGTGGGTACCTCAGTTCATGGATTTCATGGCCAAATGGCTTGACTGTAGGCTTAACCCTTCCCAGGGGACATGTGTCTCAGCTTGGTTTCTATGTTTTTTTAAAGCTAGGTGACTTCCCAGGTTTGGCTGATCATGCCCCGATGAGATTCCTTGTGCAGCCCTTCAAAGAGCTCGTGCTGGCATGCTTGAATAAGGGAGTGCAAGTTCTAGGCCACTGAAGTGGAAACAGGCAGCCAGGTAGATGTAGGGAACACTGACAGCCAAAATATTGCTGCTGAGGTCTTCATCTTATGAAAACACAGCCTCGCTCTCATCAGCTGTCAGACTGGTGATTCCTGAATCCAGCCCATAATTTTCACTTGAGCTAGAGCTTAGCTTTCGCAAAGGTGTTCAATCATGATTTTAAAGACTCCAAATGACAGAGCACCCGCCATGTCCCTAGGCAAGCCATTCTGTTGATTAATTACCTTCGCTGTTAAAAATGTGCACCTCATTACCAGCCTGCATTTGAAATGCAAAGTTGTTCCAGCTTTAGAGAGGGCTTATTGAAACGCCAGTCTAAATAAATAAATGGGACCCTGCACATTCAGATCTAAATTAAAAAAGACAGAGAGAGAAGGAGGAAGTGATTGATTCTGGAGATTTACTTGGGGTTTTTTTAACCACAGGTCCATAATTTTCTGTAGTTTTCCCTGTTATTGTCACTTTGAATCAATAGAATATATTGACTGTTTCAAGAAAGGTTATAAATCCGCACTAAATTCTACAGGCTTCACTCACAACAGACTTGAAGAACCTAACTAAATTCCTAGGGACCTATGCTGCTTCTTGATCCTTTAGGACATTCTCTCTAAAAGATACAGGCTTGTATTTGGCAATTTGTCAACTAAACAATTATGCAGTCTCAATAAATACTAGGTTTTGTTAGGTTTATAGATTTCCCTTCTTTTTTTCCTTTCATCATTTTGTGTCAGTTGATACACTTGAGAAGAAATTCAATTTATTTGAAATACAGCAGAGTAGAAAAGAAAGGGTCTGATGGTTTCAAAATGACATTTAATTTTTAAATGTAGAGTAGAAAACAGTGGGTAGGCTCATGAGATTAACTGTATGATCAGGATTTTTTTTTCCAAGCTCAAGTGGCTGGAAGTTGGAGTCAGAACAGCTTCTATTGGAAGTAAGATGCACTTTTTTTTAACAGCTGTGTTGTTCAAGCACCAGGAGAGATCATTAAGGATGCAGTAGATTCTCTGCTGCTTGGCATCTAAAATCTATGTTAGATGTCTACAGAAAATGTCTGTACCCTAGTTCAGCCTTAGGTTAATGAGGTACATGCAGGGGTCAGTGGATGAGATATTTTACCTATATTGTTATGGTAATTTAGTTGTTACATCCAGCTCGGAGGCATCCACACTTGTAATGGTTGAAATCCTCATATTTTGAACAAGGGCTGACATTTGAGCTGCGTGAGCCATTCCTGTGCCGTGATGTTCAGCTGCCTAGGTGCTGGTGATGGAGCTGGTCTGATCAGATGTGTCTTTTTTTTTTTTGTCTCCTCAGCTTTGCAGCCAAACATCCTCTCCTTCCCTCAGCAACAGGGCAGCCTTCTCCTTTCCCAGCCAGGACCCAGCCTGGCATCACAGGTAACTTGACTCAACACACCGTCCCACCCTGAGAAGCACCCATCTACAAACGATGCTGCTTCTTTAAGAGCAAATGACAGGGGAAATTGTGTACTTCTCTATTGTTGTGACTGCATTTTTTGTTTTGTTTTTTTTTAACAGGCTGTGGGCCGTTCAGGACTGCCTGGCTCATCGGTTGAACCCCACCTGGACGTACCCCAGCATTTGCAAGTGGCAAAGCACCTCACTCCATCAGGAGCATCTGAAGAGCCTAGTGACCTGGAGGAGCTGGAAAAATTTGCTAAGACTTTCAAACAAAGGCGAATCAAATTGGGATTCACGCAGGTGAGCAGCCTCATCCACGGGAAGAGTCGTGTCACTTGGGAACACGTTGGACTGGGGGAGTTTGTGGCAGAGGCACGGGTGGAAGAAGGGCTGGATTAGAGAAGGCTTGGCTTTCTTTGGGGCATCCCTTTCCAAACACATGAAGACAAACCCTTCCTAATGCTTCACTGCCATGCCCTCATCTGCACCTTTTTCAATACACAAAGGCTTAGGGGTGTGGAGCAGATTCCTGCGGGAAAGAAAGGTCCTTCTGTGGCAGGCAGGTAGTGGAAACAAGGCTGAACCTATTCTCAGGCAGCCTGAGAGGTGCCCTGACAACAGAAAGCTGTGAGGGGTTTTTGTGAGATCATGTTGTGATTTGGATCCTCTCTGGCAGGGTGATGTTGGACTTGCCATGGGGAAGCTCTATGGCAATGATTTCAGCCAGACCACCATTTCCCGCTTTGAGGCTCTCAACCTGAGCTTTAAGAATATGTGCAAGCTCAAACCCTTGCTGGAGAAGTGGCTGAGTGATGCAGGTAAGCGATGCTACATGCAGAAATGCCACCAGTTTTGGACAGGGTGAGAGGAAATGAACTTGTTATTTTCTTCAATACGGCTTTCCCTCTCCCTCTTTCCCCAGAATCTGCTCCTTTGGATTCTTCAGTGAGCACTGCCAATTCCTACCCCTCAGTGAATGAGATGTTTGGACGGAAAAGAAAGAAGAGGACCAGCATTGAGACCAACATTCGCTCCACGCTGGAGAAAAGATTTCAAGATGTGAGGGGAAAATCTTTCAATGCGTTGTGAACTCTCACTGAGTTTGGCATTTGCTAGGTCGCAGTAGCACTGAATTCTAAAAAAAAGAAAAAAATGTATCGCTCTTTTTGTTTGTCAAATGCACCAGAAGATAAGTGACTCAGAGGAAAGGATAGCTACTATTACTTCCCTTTTTAAATGAGAGATGGAGGAAGAAAGAGAAGAAATGGATTTTTGAGAGGGTGCAGGTAGATTTACAAACACGTGTGTCCTGTGAGATACGAAGACCACCAGTCAATAACTGTCCCCAAGCAATGATTTAGGGTACTGTTAAGATTAAAGATCATGGTGCTTTATACAATAACAGGTACTATGACTCATCCCGCACTGAATCCATGCAACTTGATGTTGAATCAGAGTCGCTTTCTGGTTCACAGAATGTAATCCGTCACCCAAATATTTACGCTTTGTCTGAGCAGCAAATTTTTTCCTGTCTCCAGTTTACAGCCAACCCTACCCTTGTCTTCTGCCCTTCCAGCAGCCGAGGCATACGTCGATGCTCTAAGTTATAGCTCCTCAGGGCTTTCTTTAATCTCCTGCCCTTTCTCAGCAGAACCCCAAGCCCAGTTCAGAGGAGATATCCTTGATAGCAGAGCAGCTGTCCATGGAAAAAGAGGTGGTTCGGGTCTGGTTCTGCAACCGTCGCCAGAAGGAAAAACGGATCAGCTGCCCAATGCCGTCCCCCATCAAATCACCCATCTACAATTCCAGACTGGTAAGCGAATTTGGCTTAAGGAGTTCTCGTGCCATCCCAGAGAGGTAGAGAAAAGGGTGGGGGAGATGCAGCAGAATTTGCTGGAAAAGGAATCAGGACAGGGCATTTCCTTGTACACACAAGTCTCTGACCCGCTGGCAAGCCACAGCCCAGCACGGACTACACCTGCAGGAGTGTGCTGAGAGTGAAAGCGTGTCCTTGTAATCTACTGCCCTACTGAGGATAACAAGCCACTGTTGCAGTTCTGCTAGTTAGTTGTTTCTTCCACGTGTAAAAGTGGCAGGAACCTCCCTACAGCATTGTTAGTGCTGGAGCACACGCGAGTGGGAGGAAGAGTACGTTCTTGCAAGCAATATTTTATCTTGAAATCTCCTAGGTTTTGGAATTACCCATCAGAAGGCAGGAAAACATCACAAGAAGTTCGGTCCTTTGTTGCGTAACACATTTGGTGTACAGTCGCAAACACAAAATGCTGCTTGCAAAGCATAAATTTTTCAAGCAGTAGCTTTGAATAATTTTCCTATGAATGTGTTGTACAAAGTATGCCTTTACTCATCAGGCATTCTGAGCAGCGTGTTGCCTTTAGTTCAAATATCGCAGCTGAACAACAAATGCACTGGGCTCGCTTTGACTGCAGCCACCAAATTACTAATTGTCATCTGAGAATCCTCACTCATCAAGAACTCTCTAAAGGAAAGGGAATTCTTTGTGCCCAAGACCAAGTGTGACCTGGGAAGTTTCAAGGTGAGAACATCCAGTCTGAGTTAAGTGCTCACTGTTTCTTTCTGTTTCTCCGTAGGTCTCTACCTCAGGGTCCTTGGGACCCCTCTCCGTCAATCCAGTGCACAGCAACATGCCTGGGGCTGGTAAGCCTTGAGAAACCTGCCTCAGTCACCATTGCCTTCCCTCTTTCCTCTGTTCTTATTCTCTTAACTACTTGGCGTTCAGGTCACAATAAGACCCTTGGGTTTGGCCAGGGAAAGTATCTCCATATAACTATTGACAAGGGATAAGAACAGCCAAGCCTGGGCACAGTAACATTCCCAGGATAATCCTAGGCAAGTTTTACTGGGGTGGTTTTAGGTTTGGGAGCCAGGCACACCTAGAAGCCAAACAAGAGGAGTGCTTGGAGGTAGGTTACTGCGTTTCTTCAACAGAACATCATCAGATCTCCTTTGAGAAATGCGATTCACAGTAATAGAAAGCGAGAGCTACAGAGGAGGCAGTCCTGGAGTCCCTCACCTTCTCTGATTCTGCCCTGTTGCTGCAGAGCAGACAGTGAGCCAGGTGTTCAGATGATGGGATGGGTACTAGATATGGTGGAACCCTCTGGATTTGGGCTGTCCTTGGCAGGAAAATGAGATCCTGGTCTTATTCTGCTTTCTCTGCTATACAGTAACATCATCGTGTTCCCCAGGGAACTCCAGCAGGCCTTCCTCCCCTGGCTGCACACTACATGCTGGCAGCCCCAGCACAGCCCAGGGTAATGCTAAAGCTGCAATGAACTCGTCCGGTTTCAACTCTTCAGGGTAAGGCAGCAGGGGCACACAGCTTGCTCCTTGGCAAGGGTGTTGGGGGGGCTTGGGAGGAAACCAAGGGGTTTAGAGACTTTAGAGACTCCATCAATGTGGAGCTACATGGTAGTTCTTACACAAACCTTCTTCACATCTAATCTGAAGCTTCTTGGAATGTGTATTTTTCTGCTAGAAGGCAAATAGTAAATCAAATTTTGCCTGAAAGTCATGTGTTTGTTAAAAAAAAAAACAGAGGAGAGGTAAAAGCAAAACACATAACAAGAACAAAAAAACACAAACCAAAAACCTGAGTAGAAACACTGGCCATGTGGACTGTCCTGAACTAACTCCATGTGTGGAGGAAGCAGATGAAGGCTTGTTTTGCTGTTTCTGCTTGGGTAATCCCCTCCACAGCCAGTTTTCTCTCCTGCAGTGCCACCCAGAGAGCTCTGCTGCACAGTGACTAGTCCACAGTGGCAGGTGAAACAAAATCCAAGATGTTACTCCACCCTGCCTTGAGATGCTACAAAAATATTAAGCCACACATATGGGGTCAGAGCCCTTGTTACTTCAGTGAACATGCCTCTGCCACAGTCTGTGCTGCTCAGCCCTCCATGCACTCGCAGTTTCTGCTCCATGGCACCAAGGACGCTGCGTTAGTAGGAAGGCAGCAGAGAGCGAAGGGCGTCACCTGTAGCTGCTGGGCTTTTCTGAGTCATGGACACCCTATGCTGTGAATCAGACCTTCTCTCACACGGAGGAAGTCCAGCTGCCAGGCAATACATGAAATCATGAGCACAGTGGAATACGATGCTTAGAAAAACAGGGGGTTTGCTATGAGTTTACTGAAGGAGCAAAGGATCGTTTGCTGGCTGGGGAGTTGGAGTAAGGTTACAAACAGAATAATAATGATTTTTGTTTCAAGGGAAATTGTTAGTGACACAGCAGTTGTGGCCTTTATTCTCTGTGTTGCAAACAGATCTTGGTACCGATGGAATCAACCTACCTACCTCCACTGAGATGACTCCTCCTTCGTGTGTAAAAGGAGCTCTGACTTCTAGCTATGGACCAACTTCTCTAGGAACACTGCTTGGGGCAACATCTGGCGTTCCAGTGCCTTCAAAATGCTGCCAAATGAAGGTCTTGTTTAAGGGAACCCGCAGCAGCAGAACTCTCCAGGGACTCAAACCGCAGCTGACCTTCCCCAAGGGTTCTCAACGCCAACAGTGACATTGTAATACTCTTCCAGGCATTCACTTCAGGAATGAGCCCTTGCTTAGCACTGTTAGCATGACACGCTGTCTTCTGCTTGCAATTCTCTGCATTCACACTGGATCGCCTGGCCGTCTCTAATCTGGAAGGATTTCTGTGTCGGGACCCTCTCTTCCCCTCACTCATTTCAGAGCTTCCCATGAGAAGGGTCTATCATGCTGTTACTGTCACGCACACACATACCATAAACCCCCAAACTGAGCCGAGGTTACCCAGTTCATTTCACCAGCGACCTGTGTCTAGATGTGAGCCTTGGTTTTCAATAGGCTTCCAAGGCCAACGGCACTGTGCTTCACCCACTGCCAAACTTGCTTTGCTTTGAGCCATTCTGCTCTGTTTCTAAAGGTGCTTCCCTCCTCCCTCCTTTTTTTCTTTATTTTTTCTTTTTTTTTAAATTTCACTTTTACTTTTTTTTTTTATTCTTCCCTTTTAAAAAAAAAAATCGTTGTCTTTTGCAAAATTTGTGTCCAGGTCTTGTTATTGGTCACAGCTGGCCTCACTGCCCCACTGGAGGATGTCACTGTTTGAAAACCTTGGGTGAACTTCTGACTCCATTGAACACAAAAGCAGTTTGTGTGGATTTGATGTGACAAGGATTAGTATTGACTTTACTTTCGTTCTTTAGTTCATTCTTTGGGTTTTACCTGATACCAGATGAAAACGACCTCTTAGGAGCAGAGGTGTGCATGTGTTCTGGTGTTTCCTGAATTGTAAGTAATGTTAATGTAGCTTGCTCAGGTGTGAATCTTGAGGTTTTGTGTGTGCAAGTGATGCCAAAGTGTAGGAAACTTCAACTTTCACAGCATATCACCAGGGAAATTGTTGTTACTTTGCTGCTCTTCACTTGAAAAGAGCTTGATATTTAATTTTGTTAAAGTAGACTTCAGTAATACAAATTCCCAGTCAGGTTGTCTATGAGTATAAGTAATGAATTCATTGGAACTAGGGTGAACAAGTGTCTGGTTCAGTGACTGTAAATAGACATTTTTGAGTAGTCTCTTTTTTTTCTGATTTAATTTTTTTTAGGCGAATGTGAGTGCTTTTTTGTTGGTTTTTTTTTTTTAAGTGAAAATTATCCTTTGTGACTTCTGGGGAAAAAAAATATTTGACCTATTGTTTCTCATCCAGTCCTGTGACATGAATTATTGCCATAGGAGGTCTGTGGACATTAAGAGCTTATCATCTACCTTCACACAAAGTATTGAGCCCTACATGCACATTGTACATAGAACTGCGTTTGTTGCTTTGAGTGAGGTTTTGTTGTAGAAGCAGACACTGATAATAATGAGAGAGGACTGGAAAAGATAAGGTAACATTTATTGAAAAATGGAAATTAAGAATTTTTTAAAAAAATATTAAAGTAAGCTTTGGGGTTTTTTAATTGTCTAACATAAAGGGGAGAAACTGTATTCCTCTTTCCTGGATTCCACCCACCACTCATTTACCTCTAACTGAAACACTTCTGTTGTATCTGTTTTTCAGTGGAAACATTAAAATTAAACAAAACTTTTTTTCAGCAAAATCGGTTGTGATTTTAAAAACAATTGATGTTGGGAAAGCAAGAAATGTAGATGGGAAGCGTTAGTCCAATTCTCCTGATCGCTATGGCCCTTCTTTCTGCCATTAATTAATGCTTGAAGGGTTGATTTCAAGTCTTGTTCTCCATTGCTTTCCAACCATACCTGCTCAGCTCCCCTGCAGCTGTTCTGCAGAAAAAGCCTTGCATGATCCCTGCCAAAGGCTATTGTTGGAAGATCTCTAGAAGAGAATGCACTCACGTACACACAGCCAGGGACAAGTAACAGTTTTTGTTCACGTGCAAGGTCTTTCTTACTGGATAGAGCATTGACGTTGATATTATGTTTAAGTGTTTTGCCTGATTTATTTGCATTAATATCATGCAAGCAGAGGAGTTAAACTGGCTGGGAAGCTGTTGGGGTGAGACTAAGGGATCTAAACAGTAGAGGTTAGGAGAAATAGGAACAAACAAATAGGCAGAAATTTATTTTGCTTTTAAACTAAGACATGACAGTGTTTCATTGGTTTTGTTGCAAAGAAACCTCTCCAGAGCTGTGATCCTTTGATCTGGACTAAAATATTAGGAAAGAAAAGTATACTTTTAGGTAAGAATTTAAATTCACTCATAGTTTTTTTAAAAAAATCCATTCAGAAAACAAATCGTTGACCTGTACTGATGTGCAGATAAAGTGTGTGGGAGGAGAATTTTCTTCTCCTGTCTCCATCCGGGGTGCCATACACCCCACGGCGTGCTGACACGAGCCAACGCGCGTTGACGACTCAGTCGTACCTGCCACAGCCAAGCCCGGCCAGGTGTGTTGCTGTGGGCTTGTGCCCTTGGAGGTGCTGTGAGTGCTAAGGGAGAGGTGTGGGTGGTAAACGGCAAACTCATAACCCGTCCCTCAAGGAGCTGCCTTTCCTCTCGGGCCTTTCACTGAAACTGTCGCTGGAGCTCCGGGAGGGTTGGCCAGCACGGTGAGAGGAGGATGAAACAAACAACCTTTCTTCATGCCAACCTGAGGAGCGACTGGCATGTGCCTGTTCGCTGGGTGTGCTGCAAGCCTAGGAATGAAGTCAGCAGCGTTTGGATTCTGACCAAGCAACAGCCCTGGCCAGTGATAAAAAAGAGAGATGAGTGGCTGTGGCTCTGTAATTATAAAGATGCCTTTAAAAAGCTTCCAGCTTTTAAAGCAGTAATTTTACAATCCCTATTCAAAGCCAGTTCCATATGAGAAAAGGTGTTCAAGTGGCATGGAGGGATCTTGCTCCAGTCTCTCTCTCCTAAGATGAAGACCTTAAAATTAATATTCTGCATAATGGAAACAAGTGCATCATATGACAGCACTTTGTCTGGACAATGACACACTCTTTTTTTAGATTTTATTTTGGTGATTTATATTTATTTAAATATTAGCAGATAGGAAGAATGAATTTAAACCACAGATCCATACCATTGATACACCCTATCTTATTTTACTTCTTGCATAAATTTGGACAAATGACTTAATCCTCACTAGGCAATGGTGATGATAATCCTTCCCTTCTCAGAGCCCTCACCTCGTGTTAAATAACGTAACTCGCAAATGATGAACATTAAACCTAATACTGCTGCCAGCCATCACAGAAGACAAGATCCTCAGCAAAGCTCTAGCTTCCAGCTCACTTCTATTTGTGAAAAATCTTGAGTTATGTCATAGATTACAAACAATTACTTAAAAGCTTGGAAATTATCATTCTGATTGTCTTCATAAACCTAGCCTGCAAATTTTATCCAGAAATTCTTTCTTTAATCCCATATCTGAGAGCTGAGCTGTAACTTGGCTACTGATTTCAGAGTCAGTTAACAGTCTATTTAAACACTTGCTAAAAGCTCCCTGAGGTTTGTAAGCTTCCTTGTCAAGAGACCAAAAATAAAGTTATGAAAGGCAGCTACCTATTTACAATAATATATTTACAAGTTACTAAAATGTATGCACTCTTAGAGAACAGAGAAAACATATCAAGATCAAAGTTAGACTCTTACATAACAAAGAGTATTCCATTTAGTTTTCAGTCATTCCTCCAACGAATTTGTTCCTGCAAAAGCAGCCCTGCATAAATATGGGGAGAGAAGTTACAAATGCATGAAATGCTGAATAACGGTATCTGCATGTTATTACTGCAGCTGAGATCAAAGCCAAGCTGGGCCAGGTGTTGTGCAAGCACATAGGAGCTGATCGCTGAAAAGTTTATAAACACAATAAGATGTGTCTCAGATTTATTGATTAACTGATCCGGAGTAGGAAAACAAACACTAGCAGCTTGTTTGTGTTACAGAAAGTTACAGTTGGAAGGGAAGGGTGTTCATCCTTCTACCTCCTATCTTCCAGTCCTACAGAAGCATCTAAGGAATTAAAAATATACAGAGCGGGAAATTCCAGCTTCCCAAGATACCTCTCACTGCCATAGATAAACAACGCAGGCAACAACTGCCCACAAGCAGATGTGCTTCGCCGGGGCTGTAAGAACTCACGTAATTTCCTGAACTATCTGACACGCTACCAAAGCAGCCCTTGTGCCTGCACAGTCCCAGCCTCCCCTGTCCCTACTCTCCTCTTGAGACAAGCTGCTCTGCTGGTAGCGCTGGGGCATCAGCGGTGTGATCCCTAGAAGGGAGTGAAAAGCCAGCTGTCACCTGAGTTCCTGTCCCCAAACCCCTCTCTTAAGTTCCATCCCTATCACCTGTGAGTGTAAAGGCTTGGTATGCCGCAAAGAAGCCTCCTGTGGAGTGTGGCACACAGGATGGACCTAAGTAACCACTGAGGAACCTCGAGTGGTTCTCGAGTGATCGGTTTCCCTCCCGGTGCTTTGGCTGTAATGAGGGTTTGGGTTGTTTGGCACACGCAATCTCCTCTAGACAGATTTAAAAGCAAACCGAGTAAACAGTTGATGTGGTACCAACACTGAGCTCTCTGTCAGGGCTTGGAGGAAGCACAGCCCTTTCCTGGTTGCGCACTCGTACCGTGCTCGGCCCCAGCTCAGCTCCTCGCTCGCTCCCCCTGTTCCCCGTGTCCCGTGTCACATCTCCCGGGCATCCCGCACCGCTCCCCAGCTCCGCACCTAAGCAGCCCCAAACTCCCCGACTCTTGCCGCCGGGAGGGCTGAGGCT
>NW_009695659.1:21243-23423 GCF_000703405.1 Apaloderma vittatum | reverse complement strand
TATATATATATAAAAAATATTATCTATTTAATATATATATTAAAAATAGTACAAGATGCTATATCCTTACCTGGTAATGATTGCTAAGTGAGGAGGGTTCATGCACGCTCCCATGAACAGGACCACATTCTCATGCCGGGTCTGTCTGTAGTTCATCACCTCCTTTTTAAAGAGCTTGAGATGATCCTGATTGTTGCCATCGATCTCCAGCAGCCTGATGGCCACCTCCCCGTGCCACTTGCCCTTGTACACCTTCCCCCACCGGCCTTGGCCGATAGGATCCCCCAGTTCAATCTGTTCAAAGGGAATGTCCCATTCTTGCAGGTAGACGCTCGTCTGGCTGGGTTTGCGATAAATCATCCCTTGCAGGTGTGGCCGTCTGTTCGGCAAATCTTCCACCTCATCCTCATCATCCTCAGGTTCTGATTTATTAGTCTCCGGCTCTTCCACCTGCTCACAAGAAGAGAAGGGAAATACAGCTGAGGGGCATCATCACCAAAGAAACTCATTTTGGCGTTCACACCACAAGTGCTTAGGCACTACCCAAATCACGGACTTGCGAACAGGGATGGAAAGCCTTTCCCATGCAAAACACAGCCCACGCTTACAGCCTTGGCTTTGCAGGATCTACTATGAGCTAATCCGACCGCTGGTGGTACCTACACAGGCATTACCTGCAGACTTGAGGTCTGCAGAGCGTTTAGACTTCGTAACTCTGGCAGCAGGCCTGCTGCTCTCATAATATAAAAATGGCTGCACCAAACAGCGAGCCAGAAGTTTGAAAAACATCTTCTTAGCCAAGATTACAAGTGCTTAATTGTTTCAGCCTAGCTAGAGAAACCATGAATTTTCAGTTCTCTGCAGTACAAGCAGAGCAGTGGAACCGAAGCAGGGCACAGCTAGTCTGCGCTCATAATTCCAGGGCGACGACATTTTCATCACACTTTCAACGTGGCATCTCCGAACGGGCATGGAACGGGCCAAGCAAAAACCTACCTCTGCTTCACCTTCAACTCCGTCTGTGTCTGGCTGTTGATGAGCACTAACAAGAGAAGACAGGTTCACAGTGAAAATAACGTTTGCATGTCCGCCTGAGTTAGAAAAGTGGGCTGCTGCATCTGCCCTTAGTGAAAAGAAGCACATAGAGAGCAGATCTCGACTGCGTTACAGCAGGTCACAGAAAAATATGATTACTGCTCCGCTTAACAGAGAAGGACTTTCTAAGCTTATTTTAGCAGATGATGGACAAAGACTTTGAAGTGATTTTTTCAGTGACTGGCAGGAATCGATTTGGTGGTGGCATGGCTCCAGTATTATGACATTACTGAAATTATCCTGTGAGTTCTCAGATGACAAGTTTGGTTTTGGCCATAGCATAGCACTTTCAGACAGACAGGAAGATCATTGGGTGAAGACCACATAAATAAAAGAATTTAAAACTATACTTACTTAGTGTCTGCAGCTGTTTCTGGTGGCTGTGCTGTTTGTGCAGGACTGGGAATTTCTGGGAAAGTAGAAATTAATTTCTTTAAGATACGTATTTTACACTTCCATCTCTTACAGACTGTAAATTTTAACACTGCGATAGTGATTATTTGTAATTCCTGAATAAGCAGCAAAGTAAACTCAACCATGGGCAATATGATTTTATACTTCCATTAATTTAAAGCTATGCTTATCTTCCCTAGCACTTACCTGCCTGCTCACTGACCAAGCCCAGTCTTCTGCTCACACACCTATTTATCTGTAATGTGTGTCAAGGTCAGCCCTTGTCTGTGAACTGCTCACACACCTTCAAGTTGCCTGGGACAATCAGAAATACTTAAATCCTCTCAGAACTAGAGCGTTTGAATTCACCTATCCTGCAGGTCACGTATTCTAAATGCACCTGGGGTTGTCCAGTGTCAGGTGTGCAGGAAATTCAACTTGGCTTGCAAATCCTTCCAAAAGTCAGAATAAATACTCTGTGCCTGGCATCCTACCTCATCAGTTCTCCCTCTGGCAACAAACAAGCTGTTTCTAAAGATTCACAAGTAACTGACTGAGAAAGGTTTTTATATGCAAATCCAGATACCAGTAGTGTTGCCCTGTGGCTAAATCCCACAGGCAAGAGCCTGGTTCATAAAGGTGAGCTCAGCACTGCTGAGCTGGCACTGTCCATTTACACCAGCCAGGACATA
>NW_009695659.1:2158-21230 GCF_000703405.1 Apaloderma vittatum | reverse complement strand
AGAGCGTGGCTGTGTAGAGAACCACACAGCAGAACGCTCCCGTTTTAAAACTGAATATTCAAAGTTGCACCTTGGTACTTAAATCACATCACGACTTCATATGAGGAGAGAAAGGCCTGTATTATGTATTGAAACAAGAGAAAGTTTGAATTGTTTTTTTTAAAAGCAGAATTACTGTTCTTGGGCAGCATGCAGGAGTTTACAGAAAAGTTACATTTGGCAGCAGAAGCTGGTTAGTAGAATTAAAACAAACAACTCACCTGGGAAGATAAATTGTTGTCTATGCTGAATGTAGTAGGCAGCTTTTTTATACATATATTAAAAGAAAAAAAAAAAGAACAGCAAAAAAAATGACCAGGAGAAAAAAAAAAAACACAAACAAGTTAGCAGATCATCAGTAAGTGCCCCATGTGCATTCAATGAATTAGTCCCAACTCCCTGCTGGGAATCAGATTAGTGGATTATCAGCCTGCTCGAGGGGGTGAATTTCAGCACATGCAATTTTGGAAGACCTGAGGGATGACACTTACCTAACGAAAGCTATGTTACCAATAAGCAGATGGTCAGGTGGGAAAGCACCCTGTTCAGATTACAAGTGGCAGGAGCACATTTAGAGAACCCGGGGTGCTCAGGGGCAGGCCCGTGGAAGGCTCGTGCTTCGATGCTCCCTCACGTCTTCAGCTTTTCAGAGATGCACCCAGAGAAGCTGAAGCTTGGGAGCCATCTGCGTTTGCTTTATTTCAGTGAATTTGAGCAGTATGTCCTAATACAAAGTAGTTGCAGTAGAATCCTTGTACTAAACCGGCTCTGCTTCTGCTCCTTTTGAGTTAAGCTAGAATAGGAACTCTCACTCACAGATCAAAAGCTTGATGGGAAATACAGGGATGTTGAAGGCTAGAGGTAGCAGCTACTGAGTAGTGTGTGGCTTCATTCCCAGATCAAAGGAATTAAATTTATTCTCACTATGTAAATCTTTGCCCTTGTCAGAGATGCTTGCTGCTATCGACTTTGGTAAAGACTGCACATTTGGGTTCTTAATCTGTAAAGTATGTAGGGTAAATTCTTCTCCACCATACGTGTATGTTAATGGTTTAAAAAAGTGTGTTGATTGCAAAGTAATTCATTGCAGGTCTCATTTTTACATCTTGCTCTAGCAATCAACGTACTCATGATTTAAAGCCACTGGTGACCAAACACAGCAAGCAGCATGCATTTTACAAAACAACAAGAAAAAGGAGGAGAAAGAACACGATTTATTTATTTTAGTACTTTTTCTTTTCACCAAAGGAGAAAACAGAAAGAGCCAATCATTTAAGAAAGGTGCCAGGGTTCCTCAATCACCTGTCTCCTGCAAAGGTATCTTGTTGATACCACCTACAGAACTTGTCAGAGCAGATCATTTTCTTTTACCAGGTAACAAGACACACCTTCACACCCTGCTTAAGACACAACCATGTATTTGGAAATCTGCAGCTACCTACGAAGCCTTGGTCAGCCTCTGGCTGCACAGAGGCCTTTCTGATCTTGGCAGAGGTCTCCTGAAAAAGCTGAGTTTACCTGGGAAGTTGAACCGTCCGTCCCTCTGGCCCATCGGAGATGGGTTTGGGGGAGGTGTTGCACTGGGAGGGTTGGAAGACTGGAAAGGTGCTGGAGAAGATGGTGTGGATGAGGTTGTAGAAGAAGGATTACTGCTAGAGTCCAGATGATTTATTGCTGATGGATGATCCTGCAGAGCAAGGAAAGTCACTTGTGAGAAAACAACAACAAAAAAATAATTCCCCTCAGTGTTTACCAAGCCATAGAGAAAGGCAAGCTGTCCCTAGCTTCCATCATTGCACAGTTTTTCCATGTGAGTAGGCACCTGGAGCTGCGCACAACCTGTGTTTTACAAGGAGAAAAATGGCACGTATCGAAGCCTCCTTGCACAGTGAAAGCTCAGAGTGTGTTCTTGCTCCAGCCAGAGCAAGCCCTGCTGCCGCCCCTCCCTGCTGTAGCTCCGCAGTGACTCACAGACACAAGGCTCACTTCGGTCGCCACGTACCTTTTTAGTTAGTGCTTTGGGAAGAGTTCCAAACTGTGGTTCTGTTGGTCTGTCTACTGGATTGTTGATATCAGAAGGGACAGACTCTGTTCTTCTTATTTTTGTTACTGAAGAACAGGTTGGAGAAGGGAGAAGAAAGCTTTAATCAAACTTTTTATTCTTGCGATACCGACAATTACATTGAAATGCTACAAGTTCGTGGAAAATTACTTACTGGGAAGGAAAGATATTCTACAAGCAGGTGCCTCTTTAGTACATTTGTTGTGACATTTTAATCTGAAAGAGAAACATTACATGTTAAATAGCAACTTGTTCTTCCCAAAAAGAGGAAGCCTACCCTTAATTTGTAATTCTTATGCTAATCTCAGAGGGAGTTCTGGAATGCTCCGGGCCCCAAAGCAGCAGCATTCATATGAAGAATCTTATTATGTGTGTCATTAGGCTAATGAAAGCCATATACATATCTTAGCATCTGATTTATTTCTAACAGTTACCTTCACTGTCTCTCACCCAGCAACAGTGAAGCACTAAAATCTCAGCGTTGGGAACTAACAACCCAGACAGAGAAGCAAGAACTAAAATCCTTGCAGTTATTTAGGTATCCAGCTCCCGCTACAAGCTTTGCCCGCGATCAGGTAGGAAGCTTGGGGCAGGGAAATAAATGTGGTTCATCCATGTGTTGGGCTGCCAACCTGAAGTTGTGCCAAAGCATCCCTTTGCCAGGTCAGAAGCTGAGTGAAAAAATGATGCCACTGCTAAGAGCGTGTGACATCAAGAGGTACATGCTACCGGCCAGCTTTAGGGAATCAAATGCAAAGTTCTGAAAAATATCACTGTGTGCTCACCTGCAGTACTTACACTTCACCCCGAACATCATGCTTTTCTGACAGACTTGGCATATCTGAGATAACCAAGACTTTGTAGAGAACCTAAGTAGAGACAAGAGGGGAAAAATCATGTTAAGGAAAATGATGTAAAGGAACATTAACATGTGTAGGCAGTTATGGACAGGCTGTACTTCTTGAGCTCCTTGGGAAAAGGGGAAGTGGTGGTGTGGAAAAGACTTCTCACTTCTGATCAAAAGCACCTGCAAAGGGTGGCACCAGTTCTGCCGGCCTCTTGCTGGTTCTCCACTCTTGGAACAGGGCTGAGAGGTGCTCAGAGGCGTCTCTGACAAGGAGACAGGGCATGCATGAGCACACAGCTCTAGAAGGGCCTCAAAGCCGCAGGTCAGCACCTGCAGGTGTGAAGCCTCATGCAGCCAAAGAACACTTCTTTTCATAAAAACCCTCAAGCTGGAATTGAGCTTCACCTCAGCAATCAAGCAAGTGCTCTGGCAGGCAGCAGCCAGCCCGCACCCCAAGTGCGGATCCAGCCCGTGAGCGGGGCTCCCGCTCAGCCGCTGGTGTCCCTCGTCAGGACATGCCATGTGCTGCTGGCTGCATTCACCGGAGTATCTCTGTAGAACTGGGACCCAGTTCATGGTGGGTGTGTGGTGGTGGGACTGTTATCCTTTTTACCAGAAAATTGAACAGAGAGGTTCGTTTGGCGTTAGAACTGGCTGGGGTCCAGTTTTGGCTTGGATTTGGGCAGGGGAGATGCAGGAAGCTACATGGAAGGAAAAGGGAAATATGTGCCCTTTCCACGTAGGGAGGGAGGAGCAGCTTCCCTCTCATTTGTAGCAGTGGAAGTGTTTTAGCAAAGGCTTTGTTACGCATCTGGCATGCTTGGTCCCGTTGCCCCACACACGACATCGCTACTGCTGGTAGGCAGGTCATTATGGAATCACCAGTCAATCAGCTTTGCAGAAAGGATTTCAAGTGCATATATTAAAAATAAGTGAAGCTGAAATACGTAATTTAGGCTGAACTTGGCAAATGGGGCACCCAGCCCAAACTTCAAACCCGTCTTAAGCGCCGTGACTGCTACCAACACAGAAAATGGGGCACTGGCCTGGCCTGCCCCTTCAGTTCTTGGCCCGGGTCTCCCGCAGCCCGCGTCACTCACCTGTGCGTTACAGCTAAGCCAAAGTCTCTTCGTACCATTTGAGGGGATCCTTGGGAGAGTTCTGATGGGGAACAAAAGGATGTTTTAGGGAAGCGTGCTTACCAGTGTTAGACAGACACAAAGCGATCGCTGTCACAGACGGGCTGGTAGCCACGCCTCTGTTAGCAGCACAGCTGGGACTGGCTTGCCTTCTGCTGTGAGGTTACTACCAGGTGCTGCTCTTTAATTTGTTGTCATATGGAGGCAGTGTGAGATAAGACTTGGTGGTGGAAGAGTATTTCTTCCTTCTTTTTGTTCCATCATTATGTTTTACATTCAGGGATGGAGGAACTCCACCTGATTAGGTGCAGGCCATTCTTAAAGTGGAAAGTCAGACTTTACTCCTAATTGCTTTACAACAAATACCATCACTGGTTTTCACGCAGTGTCAGTAGACTTCAGAATACTCATTTACACTGAAAATTATTATCTCCATTTTATAAACAGAGCTAGTGTGACCCAGAATAGAAAGATTTATGTGAGATCACTTAGCTAGCTGGCAGGTGCAGAAAGGGAGACACAGCCTTCAAGATGCCAGTCCAGCACTCCAGTGGTTATACCACATAACTTCCTAAAAACTCCCAAATACTAAGATTCTGGCATATTTCCTGAACTATATCTATAGCCATATTGCAGATCTGGAGAAAACTCAAACCCACAAGTATCAACACAGCTTCAAGGCCGGACACTGTCAATGCTTACAAAAAGCCAGTCTCTTTATTTGACCCTAGATGGCACTAGATTCTTTTTTTTCATTATTCCAGTGAACTTTTAAAGGCATCTGTGGTCTTCAGCATCTTAGAATAGGCTGGAATAACTAGTTACTTCTCCAAGCAATACTGCTGATCTAGTGTGGCCGTACAAACGTACAGTCATCCGAATTACTCACAATACAACAGACGGCTAAATCCTTACTGGAGAGTCCTAATGAATATAATAACAAAATTTGGAATTGAATGGGACTTAAAAGAGTCTACATTATAGATTCTAAACCAGACGATATGAGTATATAGAAGCACCAAAATTCCTCACTTCTGTTTGAATTTATTCTAATGCCTTTTTTACTTATTGCATAAATTGTATCACTCTCCACAGACAAATGCTCAGATTTCTGCTTGCATTTTCATTTTACAATTTTCTTTCTATGCTTTTTCACTTCTGAAAATAATTCCTGGGATTTTTGTTCTGAACTAGTTATTTCTAGTACCAAGTGGCATCAGTAACAGCTGCCTGAAGCCACAGACAAGCATTTACACCTAAACCCCTTGCTTTGACCCTTTAAACATCAGCATTCTTTTTCCTTGCTTTTGCCCTCTGAAAAAAAACCAAGTACAAAAAAGATCACATAAACATCCTGCAGTTCTCCAGGAGGCCAAGCTCCTGTTAGAGTTAGCAGAAACTCTGGGGTAGAAGGCCCTGTTGAGGACCTCCCGAGGTTGCACAGTGGTGGTGAACCGTTGACCAGGACAGGTTCCTCTCTCTCAGCAATGAAATGAAGACAGCCCCGTAAAAATCTCTTACCGAACCTAGAGGAAAAAAAAAATGTTTTTAGACTTTCATACTCATGTGACAGGATACACACTTGGCTAGAGCAGAAACTCTTTCCTGCAGCGTTTGATGTCAGGTTTACAAACATCTCTGGGTTTGTACAGGTTCCTGAAGTTGCTGTGTAGCCAATGTTTTCCTGCCTACAGATGGTAGTCTTTGCTGTGCCTGCTGCAGAATTTGGATGCTGACCTAAGTCTCTGTGGTAGGGATAGCCCAAGTCTTTGGAAAGCAGAGTTCTTTCCCAGTTTTAACTATCAGTTAAATGTTAGAGCAATACCTTCCACCTACTCAGAACAAAAGCGCATCTCAAAGCCTGGATCAGTCCAAAGAAAGGTGCAGCCCAAGACCATTTGTCTTGTTATGGAGATATAGTTGTCTATACTGTAATAAATGTGTTTTAAAGCTCACACTAGCAGCTAAAATACATTGCAAGATAAACACATAAAAAGATAGTGGCCACCTGAACTATGAAGAACATTTAAGGACAGAAAAGTATTCTAGTACATGGAATTGGCTACTAGATGCTTGACAAAAACTGGTTGGTGCCCTTTAATAGCAGCAACCATTCCAACCTCCCCAGCAGGTGCAATTTCAGATAAACTCAAATAAATTTCAAGTAAAGTACACTATTAACAAGCAGATTTCATGGATATCTTAGAATAACCTGATGCAGATTCTCAGGCTACAGTGAATCCATGACAACAGGGCAACTGGACACCAGCTCTTTCAGAGTCAGAGCTGGAGCACGGAAAGCCCTTTGGTATGACCACAGCCCACCAGTGCCCGTGGGGAAGGGGGGAAGTGTCACACTTACTTTATTGGAGGAACTTCATCTATCCTGTTTCCCAACTGTGATTCATGGGACTTGCTCCTTGTGAGGGTTGGAAAGTTAGGTAGCAGCTGAAAAACCTTCCGGCAAGGAGGAGGAGGAGTCCGTGGTGGCTTCAACTTATGCCTCCTCTTGGCTTGAGGAGTGGTTGGGGGAGTGATGGTGATGCTGTGAGGAGTCCTTGGCGTCAGCCTGCCACTGTGTGCAGGGAATGCAAAAGGGTCCAGGAGGTTTTCTGCATAGATAGAAGGTCCATGACTCGAGGCAAGAGAATCTGAAGATGGGATCGTAGATACGGACACGGACCGTGCCTGCTGGCTGTTGCCCTTGGGCAGGTGCAGGGCAGAGGGAGTCCAGGGGAGAGCAGAGGAGCAGGGGGACTCGGTCGTGGTTGCAGAGCTGTTCTCTCGGCGTGCCTCAGGAAGATTCATGAGCACATCATCTTTCAACTCCCCGCCTGTTCACCAACCATAGCAATGTTAGTGGCTGATTAACAACACTTACACTCACGCTCCTTGAGGCTACACGGTGGGGTTTTTCCCCTGCTTTGCACCTAGCCAAGGTACAAACCTAGCTTCTCCTCCCCTAACACTGATCAGCCAAAGTAACCTTGAGAATGGCAGTAACTACCTTTCTTTCCTGGAACTTCTAAATACCACTTAAACCAAGAAAGACCATTAGAATGGAAATAAGGAGTATATAGGAGGTCCTGATACCCATTTGGCAACTTTTCTCACTCTCAGGCGTGTAACCAGTGCATAGAACTCACCGGACACCTGGCACTGCACGGTCCCTCACAGGCAGCAGCAGCAGCACTCGGCACTGAGCTGCGGTGCTTGTATCAGCCAGAGCTGGGGCAGGGACAGACAGCTGGACAAAAAGACAACTGTCCTGTTGACCAGTCAGTGTTTGAAAACAGATCACAAATGCGGATTTTAAAAAATGCCATTTCATTATACAAAGTGAATGCTATAACTTCTGAACAACGGCTGGTTTTGCCACAGCGTGGATGGGAAATATTTGACAACCTGGGACAAGAAAGATTAGAAAAAAGGAAATATGGACCTGAGCTGTTTGCTGACATTTCCATTAACTAATCTTTGTGTTTTGCGAATGATATGAACTGTCATAATACCAACAGGAAACGTCACCTTTCAGTGACAGATTGATAATTGCTATAAAGAAAGAACTGATGCACGTTAGTACCAGTAGGGCATGAGAAACGCTCTCGTACAAACAGATTTTAGAGTGCCTTTGGAAGTGGCCTGGGGAAGGTGACGGGGAAGGAACACTGTGGGAATCAATCTTGAGCCTGACTGCTCTTAACTAACTTGGTCAGATCCATTTGCATGCTGGACACATGCATTCCTAATTACACAGTACCCTTCCGTCTGTAATTTCAAGGTAAATCAGGGTTCTTTCTAGCTCTTGAATCTGTTGTTGCAATTTGGCTAATGATTCACAGAATTCTAGCAAAGAAAAATAGCAGGAGGCAAGCAGTTTTAAAGAGAAGTGAAGCAGGTGGCACACTACAAGCTGCACAGTGATGAAGGGCTGTCAGAGCAATGTTTTTCTCTTCCAAAGCATTGAGCTGAACAATACTTGGGCTTCTAAACAAAGTAATGCCAAACTGTATTACACTTTCTCTCTGAGCTGGTGATATTTATTAGGTCAAGGATATGTGCACAGAATGCTGGTGCATTAGACACAACTCTGAACAGAGAGGGAATAAGGATATAGTCTATTGTGTGGGACAGGACATTTCTTCATGCATTTATTTCCATTTATTTCTTTATGTGACATGCTGTCAAAACCATAGCTCTGCGTGCATTTGATCACTGCCACTCCATGCGCATCCAAGAGCCATAATCTGATACCAGTTACAGAATATACCCAAAGGCACTGCCTAGAGGTTTTTGCACGGTGTCTCATACGAAAGGAAGCGTTTGGCGTTTGAGTTGCAGAGAAACTAATTCCTTAGAACAACAAGGCAGTCTGTACCTGATTCAGTCACCTTCCGTAAGCAGCTCAGTGCCCCATTGAGTCGGGAGCACTCCTCATCTCTGGCACCACATCTCTTCATTGTTTCTTTCACCTTTGACTCATTCATTTCTAGTAAGGCATCTAAGGTTAGCTCCTCTGGTATCCTCTGCAGAAAAACAAGACAATACTTCTTTGTTGAATATACATATAGAAATAGGACTGTCACTTGTTATTCTGATGTACTTTCAATAGTAGCCACTGTCTCACCGCCTGGTCTGAATCATGATCTGCTCATTTTGGTAGAGCATCTCTCTTAAGGACCACCGGGTCAGTAACAGCCGGGCAGCGGATCTCAGCAGCGCTCACCAGCTGCTTTCTCTCCTCCCCACATCATGAGAGACCAGGCCTACGCTTGAGCGTGCTCTGTATCACTAGGATGTTACGGTCTTTCTCTGGTGTTTAAGTTAAGATTCAAAGTGATTGAAATATTCTTCTCTCCTTGTAGAAAGCTTTCCCTCAGTATTTTTGAAAAGCTACTAATGAAAGCTTAACTTTTTCATTAAAAATACCAGTCAGAAACAAAACAGGCCTAAAACCTGAAAAAATGTGAGATAAAGATGTTTGGCTTTTCAGTAGGGAAGTGAAAAGTAAAAACAGTGAGGAAAATTACTTCTTTTGTTAAACAAAAAGAAATGTTTTGACAAAGAGATAGCAACCTCCTCCTCAGGCAATTTTTCCTTCATTAGAGAACTAGCCTTGCCCATATCTTGCTTGGAAAGATATCTTTGCAGAACTCCTTGTACCTCCTTAATACAGCAAAGCCCCCGAACTGACAAGGTTCAGATTAGGCAGACACAAAAGATACAAGAGACTGGAAGGCATGAAATGATCTGGTATTTCCTGACACCGAATTGAGCTGTGTCGCCTCTCTCCTCCCCCATTCAAATGTTTCCAGTGTAAGTCTGCAGCAATTGTGGTTAATAAACAAAACCAGGATATTTAGCCCAGATACCCAGGAATTTCCCTGAAAGTTTTGCCTAAACAAACCTCACTGCTGCCTACTCTCACAATGAGATCACGAATTTCACAATATTTGGCCTCTATCCTAAAGTTTCAGCTCCTGGGATCAAGCTACATAAAAGAGTTTCAAATTTTATTTTCAGGGGAAGCTCAAAAGTTGTTTCTCACTGTTTGAAGAAACAAAAAGCTTGAAATCCTCTAGATTCTCAAACTCTGCTTCCAACAAGAAATCAAATTTTAATGTTGTTGAATGTCCTCTAACAATTGCATCTTTCTTAATTCAGACTCATGACTTTGAGATCTGACGCATGACTTTGGATTTAACTGTGACAGTGCTAGAACCACGCACAATCTTTGGATCTTTGTAGGTGGTAACACAAGGAGTAATCACGTAGTTTCCATTTTTAGTCACTGTTGCATGGAACAAAGGAAAAGAATAAATGAAGAAAGGGCAGAAGTCTAAGAAATGCATCCTGCATCTTGTGTCACGTGCCCTGAACCGGATGAAACACAAAACACAGCCAACTCAAGGAGAGGCCAAGAATTTAAATGAGCAGTGAGCACGTAGTAGGAGCCAGACTTCCACGAAGTTTGGGTAAATTTTCTTGTTCTTCTATATTAATCTTACCAGAATAACAAAAGCACGGCTATCTCAGCTGACGTTGGGCATTATTATTCATTTTTCTGCACACCTGCATCACCACACGCAGGAGTAAGACTGCCCCCAAAAAGCTGGTTCCTGAATGACTTCCGCTTGGATAAAACGCAGGAAGCACAACAACTCCAGTGAGAACAGTGCAAAATCTGCCCTCCTCAGATTGCTAACCTGGTGTTACACTCCAAAGGACAAAAAACCCCAAGGGTTCAGATCATCGGAGTTGAAACTGGCAGGGGTTTCCACCACTCAGATATTCCAGTAAATGAACCAGTACAGGTTGGCTCACACAGAGCCTCAGCCAAGCTGGGCTGAAAACAACAGAATTAAACCGAGTCTTTCTTACAGCTTGTTATTTCCCTGGCAGCCCCCAAATTCCTCTCCCCTGCACGCAGGCGGGCAGTTCACAGAAGCATCTTTGTTCGGTGGTATCACAAGGGTGGTTCTGCGACGCAGGACGTCAGCCTCGGAGCGACACAAGCAGCTCTAAAAGGGGCAGCGACTGGGGGCAAACACAGAGCGAGTTTTGGCATAAAACAGAAGGAGGTTTCCTACACCACCACAGGTGCCCCTGGGCTCTGAGGCAAGGAAACTAACGTTTCCCCGTTGAGCATAAGGGAAAGCCAACGTCTCTTACAAAACCATTCATCCCACTTCATGCTTTTACACGGTCTTAAGAGTAAGTAGGATTAGAGTGATGTCATTCTGGAATTGTCTTACATCGTCTAACATTCCTCACCCCCATCACTCCCCACCAAGAAAACAACGCAGGTTACGTAGCCGCTGTTTGAAGCAGCGTCACTCTAGGTCCCAGTATAAGCTACCAAGTGAAGTTACAACACAAATGTAACCAGTAACTTACCAGAGCTATTAGTAAGTCAATCAGTAAAGTGGAAAAGACTACAACTTCCTTGTCACCACAAGTTCTTTTAAAAATCACAAAGCATCCCAAACTCTTGAGCCTGTTAGGGCATTTCTTCCTTGGTCTCACCCATCTGCAGGACATGATCACGTCAGAGGGTTGAGGACCCCTAAGCTGACCAGTTCCACTTCCTTTAGGCAGCTCTGCGCTTTGCACCTCGACCTGTGGCCTGCCATGAGAATCACAGAATCCTAGAATGGCCTAGGCTGGAAGGGACCTTAGAGATCATCTAGTCCAACCTCCCTGTTTTGGGCAGGGACGCCACCTCTCGACTAGACCAGGCAACACATGGGGACCGAGTGGGAATCGAACCCACGACCTCGGTGTTGGTCCTTGTTGCCAGCACCGCACTCAAACCACTGAGCTAACCAGCTACGAGTGTTCACACAAGGCAGAGCTGGGCAGCAAAGGGCAGCCCCGGCTCTTCTCTGCGAGCTTTGCTCTGCACCCCCGGGGCAATCTCACGCAGATGCTCGCCCTGCCGAGGGATCCACTCTGCCACTGGCTTCCCTCCTTCCTGGGCCTGCACATAAAGTCCAGTCTAGGCTTTTTGGTCAATAGTTTAATTTTAGAAGGCCAGAATAACAAGTTGTAGGAAAGTATAAGTACAGAAAAGGAGATTATATTTAAACAATCCCAATGACCTTGAGCTGGGAGAGCTCAGACTTTCTGAACCTGCTGCCAGCCCCCATGACACGCGACAAAAGAAATAAGCCTTAAAAGGGGGAGGAGGGAGGGGCAGTAAGAGGCTTTCTTTAAACAGCCACTCATGTGCTGCACATATGTGGTGGCTTAACCTAAAACTGGGCAACCCGATCCCTGTAAGATTGGCCTGATATGATTTAGCTCTGTGTTAGCCCACCAGTCAGTGCGACAGTGATGAGGGTCACTAGTGCAAGACGGCTCTCGAAACAGGTTCAGTGGCTGCTCATGCTCTGGCTCAGCTGTTCAGTTGCCCTGGCAGTGTCCATCCCAGAGAAGCACGGAGGAGTGGGCTCCAAGAGGAGTGCAAGTGCAATTCTGAGCCTTGCAAAGGGGCTACTCCCCATCTTCAGGACTGAGGGTGAGAAATGTGGGTCCACCAGACCTCTCTTTAGAGCCGAGCTAAGCACCATCTCCCTGGGCACACCTTGCCTTAACTAGAGAAAAAACAAGGTCAGATTTAAAAAAAGAAAAAAGAGGCAAAACTTGCTCTCAATCTATCAGCACCACAGAACTGACAGCAAAATCCAAAGCTTTACTCATCGCACAGTGTACAGCAGAAGCGATGCTAGAAAGCCCAAACCAAGAAATTATTCCTCTCTACAACAGGTAATGCTTTTCTAGAAAGCCCTCCTGCTTATCAGACATACAGACTGTGCACTTCATGCTACACACGTTTAAAACAGAGAAAAGTAAATCACAGCATGTTCAAGAAGCCATCCAAAGGTTAGCCTCAATTAGTCAGGGTGAAGAGTTCACAATAGCGTAAGAAGGTCTTTAATCTTGTCTGGTGTCCAACTTAAATCCCCGAAACATGGCAAAAATGCTGGTATCTAACACAGCGGATGGGTTATTTTTGGTAAAGATTCCTCCCTGCAGATAAGCCTACAGTGCTAATGCTGCTGCTAGCTCTCTGCAGAATCCTTCTGACCTGCTCCTTGACTTAGTAGACACGGCTCCTCCTACGAAGCTGGACAGTTGTCAAGGCTCCAAATGCCTCCTCTTAAATCAATACATTCCCTCACCAGCCACCCTCCCGTAAAGCAGCAGATGCTAGGGGAGAAAGCCCATTACATAAGGTGCTTAAATTCCCACTGATAGCTCCAAGCAAAGCATGTAAGGATGCTCTTAAGAACATCTTGTGCCTGTTAGCTGTTGTTTAGCTCTGGTTTTCTGGTGGCAAGTGAAGAAGGTACTGAAAAATTGTGGTGTTATTGAATTTCTGGAGATTTTATAGGCATTCCGGAAAGCCTCTCACATGAAACTTCTGGCTTGCACTAAGCTGTGAGCATATACAGGCAATGGTTTCACACAGCATCTCCCCCTTCATTGTTTCACCTCTCTCAGAGCAGGCGGGATGGGAAGGAGCTGACAGTCTCAGAGCATCCATCCCCATTCACTTTGCTCTCCTGGACAGGATAGCTGCTGTCACTTGCTATTTTTCTGTAGGAAGACCAGTGTGGCTGTTGCAGATCCTGCGAGGCAGCGTGAGCCTCGTGCTGACCTCAAACCATGAATGATTCACAGTAATCAAGGGGCACCTGGACCCCTTGGCAGGGGTAGAGAGTATTTTCCAAGAGCTGTTTACACTGGGGAGGGGCTTTCAGCTGGAACATAGTGATGGAGTTTTAGATCCAGGAAGCCTGCAGGACAGAGTTAATTTGCATACACACAATTAGCACATTCAGGATCTCTGCTATCTGGCAGTCCAGTCAGAGCTTCTGCTGCCAGACCCATGGAAATCCCCAGCAAACAGCCATCCTCACAGCCTGGTCGTGCAGATACGCTGACAGAAAAAGATGAGAGGATACAGCTGTGGAAACCCGATAGGCTTAGGCAGATCTGCCTCTTCTAGCCCCTCACCCCTAGCAAGGATGCACACACGTAAACCCCACACTTCTCTGACAACTGACCAGCACAACCTGCGGCGGGCTGAGTCCCAGTCCATCCACGCAGAGCCACCCGCCCTGGTCCCACAGGACCGGCCCCAGGGCAATGCCTCATCCTCTACAGGTTTTCACAGGGGCAGCAGGAGACCCTTGGCAGACAACACCTACTCAAGGCACAAGCTTTTCCTGCGCTGCCCCAGCTTGCTCAGTAACTACGCTCCACCCTTTACAAGAAAGTAGGTCTTTGGGATAACTGCTAAATAGGGAACAAGACAAGTTTCACAAGCAAACGGGAGGTATTACAAAAGTATATATACATTAGGAGTCAAATGCATTCCCCAAATGGCACAGCCATAAACCAGACCCAACCACAGCAGTGCTTCATCTGCTCCCACGTAGTCTCCCTGGTGGCAAAGTTCTGCTTATAGCCTGCAATCACTGGGGCAGGATTTGCCCCTCCCTGTGCGTGACAGTTATCTACTCTAAAAACAGCTTCCCAAACTTGATTGACTGGAACCCCTGCTACGTGGTGAGCAGGGCTGGTTCAGGCATGTTTCAGAAGATGATAAGGAGGTGACTACGTTCTTAAGTTACTTTTTAGGACAGTGACAAGTTAAGATGCGGGAAGAAATATAATAGTTGCGTTTCTCGGAAGGACAATGCTAAAGGCAGAGAGGACTTCTTCCTGTGCTAAAGAAAATAAGCCAATGGAGATATTTTTAAACTCTTCGGTAGACATTCCCAACAACTCACTAAGTAGCCCTGCAAGAGACTTCTGTCAGCCTAGGAGTGGAGCCAGCACTCTGTTCACATTCTCCTGCCCTCCCACTCCCCCTCAGCTCCTTTTACCCACTGGAGACAACTACACAGCTTAAATCTGTCTTTTGTCTGGACAGTTCCTTGTCCTGTCTTTTCTGAATTGAAATATCTCTCTTCTCAGTTTCAGTACACCATCTTTAATCATTTATGCATCATTCTTGGTATCAAACTACATGTAGGCAGTGCTAATCAATCTCCAGGACTCCTAGCCAAAAACAAGGACTCCAGCATTTCCTAGAAATACACTTAAAAAGACAATTACAGAACAATATTAGCCCAGCTCCAAAGCGGAGCCTGCTCCACACTAGCCACCATTTTCTGCGATAAAAATCTGTCTGGCAACTGATTAGACGAAAAATAACAAAGAAACAGAAATAGCAGGAGTTGGGGTGGGGGTTCAAAGTTTCCTTACCCCTCAGAATTAAGTACTCACAGAGAACAAACAGGATCACAAACTCCAAGCTTGCATTCACCACCTACCTCCAGGTCTGCTAGGTCCCCACAGAACAGCCCTTTCACTCTGCGCAGCATGACCGGCTCACTGTTATCCATGTTCACAGGAGTTTTAGCTGTTGCCCAACGCCATAAACAGTGCATTGTTATTACTATAATCTCTTCCAGAACTAAAGGATTTTACAAGCAGTCATTATTCTTGTTTTAAACATAGGTTTTCAAAGAAAGAAAGGAGCCTGACAACGAGACAACAATTACAACAGCGAGAGCTTTCAAGCTTCACAATGTCTAGAGCAAGTCACTGAGCAAAAATAGTCTTCACTCCAGACTAGAGGGAGTCAGCAGATATTCTAAGTAAGAGCTGGTGCTCTATTTCTGACAGGAGAGCCTGGGAGCTTCTGTGCTTCCCTGCACGGCAGCTTTATTTGGGAGAGGACTCGGGGGAGAAAAGGGAGGGGGGGAGAGAGAGAGAGAGAGAAAAGGAGCATTGTTTCTCTCACCGCTAAGCTACAAAACTGCTTGCACTTAGGCTGTTTTTCAAAGGTGTTATGTCACAGATTAGCACAATCTTGAAATACTCCCTTCAGCAACAGCAGAAATGGAAGGGGAGTCAGAACAACTTAAAAAAGCAAAACCCGTGAGGTGAGGCTTTTCTCCCGATTTGTCCGTGACAAGCAGCAGGCCACAGGGAGAGCCCTCTGCCTGCGCACACCTCCGGCACTGTACCTACGCTCAGATCTTGGAGGTGGCCAGGGAAAGGCTCTGCTGCAGCTGTTCTCCAAGGCTCTACAGGTACTCAGCAACTTCTCCAACTAGTCTCAGAACCTGGAAGTCTCCAGAAGCCAGGGCTGCGTGCCTGCCATGAATACATGATTACATTTGTGGAGTTTTCCTTCTCTCTGAAGTAGTCTTTGGAAGGATTAAGAAGGAAATCCAGTATGACTATTTCAGTTTTACAGTGAGCTAGAGAGGGGAAGTCATTCCCCAACATCTTGTACACCAGCCCCAGAACTAGGTACAGGACTCGAGTGTCCTCGTTTTCATTGTCTGACCTACTCAGCCGTCTCTTTAAATGCTCCCTAACCACTTCTCTCCCCAGTCATGTAACAGGCAGTGTGCATAAAGCTAAGGGAGACCACTAGATATTTCTTAATAACTAATCTATTAAAGCTCCTTCTGTCAGGGATTTCCATTCTGAAAGCACTCGGCTGAAATGCAGTTTGCACGCTGTATGAAAGCTAGGCAACAGCAGCAATGATCCCACCATACCTGTAACGTTTCTGAAAGACAACTCACAACAATCATCTCCCCTGCACCGTCTGCTGATGTCCATGCTACAATCACCAACAGTGGCACATTGCTATTTTCTAAGCAAATAACAGGACAAAAAACCCCAACCTTGCAAGAACAGAGCAATTAGTTTATTAGCCCAGCTATTTCCATTTCCCCTAAATTACAGCCTGTTCCAGCAGATCTACTCAAAAATAATTCTAATGACCCAACGGATGTTGCAGTTCTCCTGTACAGCTGATATAAATGCTAGAGAAGCTGTCTGGAGCTGTGTGGAATTGATGCAGAACTTTTAAAAAATAGCATACATTCGGAATCACAGAGGGATTTAAATGCTTCATACACCTCTTATGTTTCTGTCCC
Organism: Apaloderma vittatum; assembly: GCF_000703405.1. Classification (NCBI taxonomy): domain Eukaryota; kingdom Metazoa; phylum Chordata; class Aves; order Trogoniformes; family Trogonidae; genus Apaloderma; species Apaloderma vittatum. The sequence continues at coordinate 4,670 of NW_009695659.1, read as the reverse complement.
AGAGAACAGAAGGAAGGGAGTTCATTAAATTGGTCAGTGCTTGGGAGGGGGTGGCAAGGAAAATGTTCTCCTCCTGCTTTAGAGCAAACCCGAATTCGTTCACCTTCTCAGTGACCACACACACGGAAGGGGCTGTTCGCTCCCTGAATTAGCAGGATGTGGCAGATTTGAACTGTCCACCTCCCTCCCCCCTTCTCTTCACCTCTTCCCTTCCCCCAGTTCTGCAGGCATCACAAAGGATTTTGAAAAGAGCTTCAGAGACATTCTTTGAGGCTCAGGCAATTCCAGTAACCGTAGAAACCAACAATAGTCGGGAGCTTGGCAGTTTGACCGCAGCAACCGGCCGCTTTCTGTTCTCTCGTTCTCACTGCTGCACCTTCAGCCGTGCTACTCAAAGCCCTGCTGGGCTGGAAGGCAACATCCAGCATCACTTTCAAAATAAAGAGTAGTAAAAAAGGAAACAACTCGGTCCTGAACTGCTCTGATGTCACCGGTCTGCCTAGTTAGAACAGGACCAAGCTGGAATAACTTCTATGAAAAATTGCTGAACTTTCCACTCAGGCAGCTTTCTGCTGGAGTCAGAAGAGAGTTTTGGCTTGTCTAAGGTTCAAAGGAAACTGAATGAGAACACTGTGATCTGGCCTGCAGAGCCAAAAAAATGGAAGAAGAATGGAAAACTCCTTGTCTGCTCTGCTTAGCCATCAATGGCCTAAGCTCTCTTACATTGCCATTAGTATCACACAGAACTGAAGCGTCCCCAGTCCAGACCAGCATGGCTAAGTCCTACCCAGTCCAGACCAGCAGCAACAGCTTGATGGTAGTGCCCTGCAGTCCCGGAGTGCCCAGTAACCACCTGAACACAGCTGGGATCTCGGGCTCCTCTTCAAAAGAAAGAAAAATGTCAGAGCCAGGAGCAGGGGGCCTTGGCTTGTCTGATCATTTCTGATTCCAGCAGAAGTGCCAGATCATTCGGTGCAGTAAAGAGGCTTCCAGTGATTTGCATGTTAAGAATTAAACTGTAAAGATCAGAAGCAGCGCTGGTCTGCGAATGTTACCAGCTGATGCTGGCCACCACACACACCACCACAGGAGAGTTATTCATTCCATTCTTTTATACTGATGCAGTGCTCTTTGGTGTCAGTTTAATCCAGAGACTTTACTTATGGAGGAACTCTCTTGGTTTTGAGCAAAAACTCCCACTCAGTGAAAATCCAAATCAAAATCCCCCTGCTCATTACTGGGGTTGTGGTCCGCTTGATTTCATAGTTAGGAGTGCTGTGTGAGGCTACACAATTTCAAAACCATCGGTCTGGGATGAACTTGGAAACTCTGACCCTTTTTGCTAGTCTAAGTTTAGAGGGACACAGTGCTATTGACTATTTTTGGATCTTCACTAATTTATAATTGTGGCATGTATTCTTTTAGAAACAAATAGGCTGTAACAACATTTTCGTCCATTTGTTGCGTCGCTGCACAAAACTGTAACTCTTGGTTCTGCTTCGGCTAGTACTGGACACAGCATGTAGTGTGGTACAGTATTATTATCTAAAACGTAGTAAGCAATTAAGTTATGGCGTCACGCTCAGAGCTGGCAGGCAGAATGAGAGCAGGCCCTGGTAATGCAAGAGCTTTGTCTCACACCAAGCAATAGGTATGAGACTGCTTTAAACGATGTTAGGAGAAGATCTCTACTGTCTCTGGGAGGAGGACAAAGGGGAGGGTTTCAGCACTCCTGCTGCTTCTGGGAGAAGTGCTCTTTCCACAAAAAGACCCTCTGCACAGAGGGTAGGCACAGACCCCTACCTTGCCTGAAAGTAGGTTCAGGAAACTAACTTAAACCCAGCAGGCAGCTGGGAATGTTGAGAATGTCTTGAAAGGGCAGGAAGGTTCTGTGCTGAGAGTCGTTTTCTTAGTCTGGAGGAGGCTGAGGGGAGATCTTGTTGCTCTCTACCACTACCTGACAGAAGGGTGTAGCAAGGTGGGGTCAGTCTCCTCTACTGAGTAACAAGTGACAGGATGAGAGGAAACAGGCTCAGGTTGTGTCAGGGGAAGTTTAGATTGGATATTAGGAAACATTTTGTTATTGTAAGAGTGGTAAGGCATTGGAGCAGGCTGCCCAGGGCAGTGATGGAGTCCCTGTACCTGGAGGTGTTCAAAAACTGTGCAGATGTAGCACTTCAGGACGTGGTTTAGTGATCATCGCGGTGTTGGGTTGACAGTCGTACTTGATCATCTCACAGGTCTTTTCCAACTTTAATGAGTCTGTGATTTTCCCCTTACCTGTACAACTTCTTTCCTCACATTGACAATGTCTAACCAGTCATTGAATCTTGGGTAGCTGTTGAGCTCTGCTGTCCTGTCGTTCAGGGGCACGCTCAGCTTACACTGCCGTTGTCTGTGGATGTAGTCAATCAGTTTCACCTGTTGGGATCCAGAAAGTAAAGAGTAAGTTCCTGGGAATATGCTGTCACCTCCCTGAGCATTGTTTGTGCAGCACTCAGCCAAAGGGGAT
>NW_009695659.1:0-2127 GCF_000703405.1 Apaloderma vittatum | reverse complement strand
GTGAGCAGGGCTCTTTCCCCGTGTAAAAATGGCATACTCTTACACGCACTCAGGGGAATTCACGAAGGGAAGGGCTTTCTCACACCAAGCATCTTTACTCCAACATTTCAGAAAAGGCAGGAGCAGGCTGGGCCCATCCTTGCAAGACTATTCTCTAAACCCATGTGGACACACAAGTTCTGTGCAGAGGCCGGGTGTCATGCCAGATATGAAAGGGGGTCGAAACCATTGGAAACAATTAATTACATTCAGCGTAAAGGCACTGTACGTGTACACGCACACTCTGGATGCTGTGGGTAGTGCTAGTCTAACCTGTGGGGCTATCTGCCCGCTCATCCGTGGATCCTCTATGTTTGCTATATTCTCTTACATCCAGCCCTCATTTGGGCTAGAAGGTCAGTGAGGCAGGACTAGCCAGAGTACCCCAAGACTCTGAGGCCCATTATCGGATGGGCATTTCTATTACAAAACCAACTTTAAAAAAGACCACAGGTTCAGGCAGTTGAACTAGATGATCCTTGTATGTCTTGTCTTCTATTCTACTCTAATCCTTTCTAAAATTTTATTCCAAAGCTTTTATACACAGAAACTTCCACTCTAGGCAGAAAAAAAAAATATATAAAACAACAAGAAAGAGTATTATTTGTGCCTTATGTTTGCTTATCAAAGAGAAAATATTCTCAAAGGATTTCGCAGTATGTCACACATTCCCATGGGGCAGACATAAGCTTCAAAAACTTCTTAACAAAACAATGCCTCAAAGCAAGTCAGTTGATCCGTGATTTATAAACCAAAACATGTTCTTAGTCAACAAATTTTAGCATTTGGGACATGATCAGTTTACAAATGTAAAGGAAAAAACACACATGGATTCTTTGACCACTACAATATCTCTCCTCTTAAGTTTCTGCTCAAAATATTTTTGGTCTGTGTATCTGAGTGATGTTATACGTGACTTCTATGCTTTCCCCCCTCCCAGCTTTTTTACTGTGACCCAGTCCTACAAATATATAATCATGAGGTTGATCCTTGTGCTCTTACACACAGCCCTGCTAAATGAGCAAGGCTCTGCAGGGGATAGTAACAACATACACAGAAACACACTTCACCACAAACAAGCAGTAAGCAGGGGAACCTGTACTTGCACAGGGGAACTACACTCTTACTACATTACTATGTCACTAATACTATTCTTTAAAAATGGCTGATGAGACCACGTTTCTAGCTACGCTCACGATTTCTTGGGACTCAAGCTATTGTGGGCCTCAGTTCATGCATATGGCCAAACACTGGTAGTCAGGAGTAGGAAAAGCCCTGAAGGACAACCTTGGGATGGCAACAGATTGCAGCAACATTTGACAGAACTGACCCCACCTCAGTGCTGGAGTCCAGCACATCCAGCTGCATGTTTGTGGCTGCACCTTGACAAGGAAGCTATTTCTAGTGAATGGAAGAAGCACAGATCACTCGCCCTGTAGCTGAAGCCAGTGGACACCAAGTGGCAGCAGCAGCCCCCCCGCCAAAGGAGGACGGCAGACGTTTCTGAGACACGGACTGCATTCTAGGAGCAGCACCACCCGCTCTGTGTACCGCAGAAAGCCAGCAGCTGTTGATAAGGCATTTCTAGCTTGTGCTTTCCTGTAAACGTAGCTGAGGGCTTTATGAGCCATCTGACCCCTCACAACTATCCAGTGTAAGAACAAGTTTGTCTCTGATCACACACTTCTGAATTCAGGCAGCAGTGTCGGGAAGTTTATCAAAAAGCAGGTTAATACAAAAGTGATTCAAACTCTTCCTGCAGTGAATGCAGAAATGCAAATCAGCACCACTCTTAGGAGAGGCAGCTGGGCAATAAAAGGACTGTCATGTCTTAGAAGACTCAGCCATCCCCTTGTATTTACACTGTGACCACCCAACTGAAACCAGAGGAACCTATTAACCATAACTTCCCAACAGGGCTTTGGAGCATTAGACCTCAAGGAAATTACCTTGGAAATCCCACTCAATTGTTCTCAGTCTCAGTACCTCTTTTTATCAAAAGGCGATGATAGCACTTCCTTTTTCCCGCCCCTCATCTGCTCTCTCTAGTCAGACCCTATGCTGCAGAGCAGGGCAGGCCCCTGCAGA